>NC_064631.1:125283936-125586966 GCF_023864275.1 Schistocerca cancellata
TACATTGAATCATTTAATTAAATAAAAATAATAATGGAAACCTTTTGATTTGATTCAAAAACAAAAAAGGCGCAGTGTTTCATGAGTTTCGAACCTACGACCTTCTACACAACACGTTCATTGCGCTCACCTTTTGCGCTAATGCATGAGGCTGTAATATTTATGAATCTGATATTGCAATATTAACGATGATCTGCAGCCTTCAAAAATTTAACTTCATGCGATACCATGTAATATAACTTTTCTGATGCAAGCCGATCTCTGTGATTATAATGATTGTCTATGTGACGCTGAATCACTTCTAGTGCAGGAGGATCCAGTAGAGTATTGTTATTAATATGTATGAAAGGCGTGTACATCGTTAGCGTAGGTTTGTGTGTGTCTATGTGTGTGGCTTTTTTTTTTGTTGTTGTGACTCGTAAAAACGAAATTAAACTGTTAGATCCGCAATTCGGGATCCAAACAGAACAAGAAACAAAGCCGGAAAAGATGAAATGACCAGTCGTTGTGGGAGCGTGGCAACGGCGAATCGTTTGGGTGTGGCGTTGAGCGCTCTGACTGGAGGAATCCAGCTCCAGCTCGTGAAGTGTCAACTATCAAGTATTATAAAAAGTTTTAATCAGACTGTAGTACCACAATCCTGGCTGGTTCAAATGGCTCTGAGCACTATGGGACTCAACATCTGTGGTCATCAATCCCCTAGAACTTAGAACTACTTAAACCTAACTAACCTAAGGACATCACACACATCCATGCCCGAGGCAGGATTCGAACCTGCGACCGTAGCGGTCACGCGGTTCCAGACTGACGCGCCTAGAACCGCACGGCCACACCGGCCGGCCACAATCCTGAGTGTGTGTCTCAAATTATACGAGAGCATGCTGAAAAGCAATACCTGGGAATGTTTTTCTGTGGAATATCTTACAGCTTGTTAAATAAAACAAACGTTCTAACATTCTACATCCCTAACCGAGCGAGGTGGCGCAGTGGTTAGCACACTGGACTCGCATTCGGGAGGACGACGGTTCAATCCCGTCTCCGGCCATCCTGATTTAGGTTTTCCGTGATTTCCCTAAATCGCTTCAGGCAAATGCCGGGATGGTTCCTGTGAAAGGGCACGGCCGATTTCCTTCCCCATCCTTTCTTCACCCGAGCTTGCGCTCCGTCTCTAATGACCTCGTTGTCGACGGGACGTTAAACACTAATCTCCTCCTCCTCCTTCTACATCCCTATTATTTATGTCTACACATTTATTTCTCACAACCGCTCTGTGGACGATCACAGTTTTCTCAACTACAGATCAGTATAACAGACCAGTTAACTGATATTTTCACTGTAGAATGTGGTATTTCCTTGACGAAACCATAGTCTCACCTCTAATTGCAGCACTTTATCATTATCAAAGCTAAATGTTCAAGTGTATTCCTAAAGTTTTGGAGAAAAATGAAAATCAGATAGGCCATGTCAATTCTGTATAGAGGATTATCGATGCCACTGAACACAAGGCGTCGGGTTCTTGCAGAAGTCGTCGTCCTCGTGTATGCTCTGGCATGGTCATGCTGGACGATAGGATGCTTTCTGTTTGGACGAATTCTTCGAATGCGAAACTCGATTGCAGCACGCTGTTTCTTAAGCACCGACGTAACTACGACACACATCGCTACAATTCGGAGCACTCTAACAGCAGAGGGGTGCAAATATATATGCATGAAAAATAATGATGCAGAATTAGGTTACCTTCCATTCAGAAGGATTTTGACTCAGCGACTGTTAAATTGACTTGTAAATAATAGATTTCAGCTATCAGTCGTCAATTTTTAATTTTTGTTGGCAGATCTAAATTTCGGCCAGAGACTAGCCATTCTCAATGCACTATCATTTTTTATCAATGCATGTAATGCCTGTTGGTCGGACTTCATCCACAATTCATTGAATAGTATTCAAAAAATTGTGGATGAAGACCGACCAACAGGCATTACATGCATTGATCAAAAATGATAGTGCATTGAGAATGGCTAGTCTCTAGCTGAAATCTAGATCTGCCAACAAAAATTAAAAATTGACGACTGATAGCTGAAATCTATTATTTACAAGAATGTTAATAATGTTTCGTATATCTAAAAAGCATGAAGAACTTTCACATAAAAAATTGGGGGACACTACGTTCCAGCACACCTTTGCGCATCCACTGTTCTTCCTATGCGGCATCTTATTTCATCCTGAATTCTAGGAGTAAGTGGCCCTTTATAGAAGAAGATATAAAATTACACAGAGTGAGATCAGGCGACCTTGGAGGGTAATGGTACAATGCGAGATCCTGATGCCTCTTATGGCGAATATACCGTTTAATGGATTGCACTTACATAGGAAGAGAAATTCACTGATGGACAACAACGCTATTAGTGCAGATTGCTGGAAAAAGTGTCTACAGTAATAGCTAGGAGTAACTATACAGAGCGATTTTATGTGAAATGACCACATGAAGCAAATAGTAGGAGAAGCAGATTCAGGCTTAGATTCTCAGGGAGAATCTAATAAAATTTAACTCATCCATAAAGAAAGTTTCATGCAATGCGCTTGTTAGACCACTTCTTTAGTATTGCTCATCTGCCCTGTATCTTTACCGGCTAGGACAGAAAGACGAGATAGAAAAGATCCAACGAAGAGCGGTGCGTTTCGTCACAGGATCGCTTAGTCGGTGCGAGAGAGTTACAGAGATGCTCAACAAATCCAAGGGCAGACGTTAGAAGAGGGGTGTTGCGCTTCACGGAAAGGTTTACTACTCATATTTCGAGAGATTTCCCCGCCCCAATCCCCTGTCTCCCGCATACATCTAGCGCAATGACCAAGACGAGAGAAGTCGAGAAATTAGACGTAAAACAGTGGCTTACCGACAATTGTTCTCCCTATGCGTAATTCACTAGTGCCACAGAGAAGGGAGGCTCAGTTAATGGTACCAGAAGTACCTTGCGTCACGCAATGTGGTTTGCGAAGTATGTCAATTAAGTGGCGGTTCACGTCTCCACTTTAATGGAACGTAGCTTGCTCAAGACAAACGCGAAAACAAATTACGTGCCATATCCACGCCTACATTGAATTCGTAAAAGTGTACACGTTGTTGTTTATCACCTTCATGAAGTGCAGCTGAAACCCATGCGAAAATGCTCAGGCAGACACATAGGGAACGAATAAGTGTCGACTGATGTGTGAACTTCGTGGGACTAACTGGAAAAGCTGCGCTGAATTCCCTCCTCCCCTTGAACGAGTCCACGGATGCGACATGGGGATTTCCCTTGAAAAACAACCAGTGTCCTGAAACGGCCAGTACCACCGTCGGATGCTATTAGCTGTGGGAGGCGCTGTGCCCTATTCTCCACGAAATGCAAACATGTCGGTGGCAACCGCATTGTACCTGTTGTAAGAAAGCAAAACGACTTTTAATGCCGTGTTGTGCTTTCATTGGATAATGAGCGAGTGAGCTATCCACACAATTACTAGTAAACTCATGATCCAGTAGCTTACAACAGGCGACTTTATGTAAACTTGAACTTTCGATTTGCTAGTTGAAATTTACCTGAAGTTAGTATTCTCATTCCTGTAGAAAACACAGTCTGATGAACTCGAATGAATGTTCAGCGGAACATATGATATGGTCACTTATGGTAGTCGTTCCTAGAATATTGATTCCCTACGGTGATGCCGCTTTAAAGAATGTAGCGCTACAAAGTGGGAATCCCTCGTGCATGTTTTCAACCGCAGTAAATTTAACCGTATACTCCCCGCAACAGTGGATACAGACACAGAGAGAATAGGGTCTACACGGGTCGACGCCACGTGTTTGTCCACGTGTGCGTGTCTTGCGTGTCCCGGGGTGAAGGCTCACGTGGCGGCCCGAGGGCAGCGACCGATTGGACTGTGGTAAACAAGGGAATCAGTTTTATTGGTTCCCGGGGATTCCCCCCTGCAGCCGACTGGAAACACAATGCGTGTCCCACTCTCGTGAGTCCCAGCCGCTATGCGGTTTGCCTTTCCCCACCCGCGATAAATAGGCCAGAAATTAATTAAAGTGCCTTCCGAACTCTGGAGAATAATGTTTGCAGAATGACATGGAACGCACTCAGCATCGATTTCGAGGGCGAAATCGCGAGGACGTTTTAGCAACGGAAGCTTTCACTCAGTGAACAGTAGCGACAGAAACTAATATGACTCTTAAGTATTTAATTCTTTTCAAATATAAAAAATTAACATCGATTTACTTGCCGAATCAAGGGAGGTGTGTAGAAACGAGTTCATATTTTACCTTTTTAACTAGTTCTTCTACAGCAATCAGAAATTCAAACCGTTTATCACGACACCTGCAGTGATGAGACGAAGCATGACCACTTCCTTAATAGCGTGTAGGTCAATCTTTGTAAAGCAAATCAGCAGCGAGTCTGCGTACGGAATTCGACAATTGCTTGATATGAAATCACAATGAAATCCAGACCTTTAGCTGCTTACAGGCGTTGATAAATACCAACGGGGACAGTTGTAAATATGTGCTCCGACCGGGACTCGAACCTTAGCTCTCCTGCTTACATGACAGACGCTCTATCCGTCTGAGCCATCGAGGACACAGAGGACTGTGCGACTGCAGGGACTTATCTCATACACTCTCCCCATGAAACCCACATTCCCAATTTACTGGCCGCACACTAAATTTGTTGTGCCCCTGCCCACTATACTCATTACTCTCGGCAGTCAATCTACCGATTAGCGTAAGAGTTCGGGCAATGTGAGTGCATCCACACTGAAGAAGATCATTGGCCGGCAAGATGATATCTGTTCTTGCGGACAGAACAGATACCATCTTTATATTCACATTATTTATTGATAGTTTTCCGGTGCTATGTAGAATCAGAGGTCTTTGTACAGATCAGGCAATTCGCGTAAATTCCGTACGAATGGGCTGCGGGAATGATGGTACCCAGTAGCGTTCCAGATGTATTTCGTTGTTTTCAAGTGAGTTTGCTCGCCAAGACATAACGTTTTCACTACTATACCGCTCAAACCACTACTGCACACTTCTGGACTTGTCATACGGACATCCATCCTAGAGGACGATGCCGTCCCGTCGGGGAAGACATCAAGCTCGAAAGGATGCACGTGGTTAGCAATAATGTCCATGAAGTTCGCAGTTATCATGCTGCCTTAGATTATAGTCTAAAGTTCCATGAAAGCCATGGTGATCGTCCCCCATCCCATAATACTGCTCTCAAATATCTACATAAAAAAAATGTTGAAATGTGCGTGAATTGCTATGGGACCAAATTGATGATGTCATCAGTCTCTAGACTTACACACTAGTTAGACTACCTTATGCTAAGAACAACACACAACTATACCCGAGTGACGACTCGAACCTCCTCCGGGAGTGGTCGCGCTGTCTGTGACATTGCGCCTCAAACCGCGCGGCCACTCGACTCAGCATATTTACATCAATTGTCTGGAAAACTGCTTATTTGAGCATGACCATCACTGTAATGAAATACACTCCTGGAAATGGAAAAAAGAACACATTGACACCGGTGTGTCAGACCCACCATACTTGCTCCGGACACTGCGAGAGGGCTGTACAAGCAATGATCACACGCACGGCACAGCGGACACACCAGGAACCGCGGTGTTGGCCGTCGAATGGCGCTAGTTGCGCATCATTTGTGCACCGCCGCCGTCAGTGTCAGCCAGTTTGCCGTGGCATACGGAGCTCCATCGCGGTCTTTAACACTGGTAGCATGCCGCGACAGCGTGGTCGTGAACCGTATGTGCAGTTGACGGACTTTGAGCGAGGGCGTATAGTGGGCATGCGGGAGGCCGGGTGGACGTACCGCCGAATTGCTCAACACGTGGGGCGTGAGGTCTCCACAGTACATCGATGTTGTCGCCAGTGGTCGGCGGAAGGTGCACGTGCCCGTCGACCTGGGACCGGACCACAGCGACGCACGGATGCACGCCAAGACCGTAGGATCCTACGCAGTGCCGTAGGGGACCGCACCGCCACTTCCCAGCAAATTAGGGACACTGTTGCTCCTGGGGTATCGGCGAGGACCATTCGCAACCGTCTCCATGAAGCTGGGCTACGGTCCCGCACACCGTTAGGCCGTCTTCCGCTCACGCCCCAACATCGTGCAGCCCGCCTCCTGTGGTGTCGCGACAGGCGTGAATGGAGGGACGAATGGAGACGTGTCGTCTTCAGCGACGAGAGTCGCTTCTGCCTTGGTGCCAATGATGGTCGTATGCGTGTTTGGCGCCGTGCAGGTGAGCGCCACAATCAGGACTGCATACGACCGAGGCACACAGGGCCAACACCCGGCATCATGGTGTGGGGAGCGATCTCCTATACTGGCCGTACACCACTGGTGATCGTCGAGGGGACACTGAATAGTGCACGGTACATCCAAACCGTCATCGAACCCATCGTTCTACCATTCCTAGACCGGCAAGGGAACTTGCTGTTCCAACAGGACAATGCACGTCCGCATGTATCCCGTGCCACCCAACGTGCTCTAGAAGGTGTAAGTCAACTACCCTGGCCAGCAAGATCTCCGGATCTGTCCCCCATTGAGCATGTTTGGAACTGGATGAAGCGTCGTCTCACGCGGTCTGCACGTCCAGCACGAACGCTGGTCCAACTGAGGCGCCAGGTGGAAATGGCATGGCAAGCCGTTCCACAGGACTACATCCAGCATCTCTACGATCGTCTCCATGGGAGAATAGCAGCCTGCATTGCTGCGAAAGGTGGATATACACTGTACTAGTGCCGACATTGTGCATGCTCTGTTGCCTGTGTCTATGTGCCTGTGGTTCTGTCAGTGTGTTCATGTGATGCATCTGACCCCAGGAATGTGTCAATAAAGTTTCCCCTTCCTGGGACAATGAATTCACGGTGTTCTTATTTCAATTTCCAGGAGTGTAGTTCACAGGAGTGCGCTCGGTAGTCATAATCCAACGAGCACGATATTTCTGCACACGAGCACGTTGCCATCATCAGGTAAGGTCATGAATTGATAGCTAAGGAGCTGGTGCGGTGCTTTTATCTTTTCTGAGGTCACTAAGAGGTGTGAGGATGAATCCAGCATCTCACCTCCTCTCCTCCCGCCGCCTGAAGAGGCAAAAGCGCTGAAGCACCTAGGCATTTCTTTCGTGTGGCGTGCCATAGCCGTATATTTGTCGAAACACGTTGTAGCGTTTCCACCTCGGCTCTTGTTTACTCAACTGACAAACTATTCTTCATGAATTATTCTTGGAGAAGCTGAAGAATCACAATCGGTGTGGTGTAACAATAAACATGATTCAACCGACCAGGAGACTTGTTTCCATTCATCTACAGCCCGTTCTTAATAATCCCGTGGAAACGGATCACTTGGACCCGTTTCGTCAATTTTAGGCGAGTTTGGCGTCCTAGTATACTGGCAGTGTGTTTTTCACTTGACATATCACTCAGCCGTAGCGATAGGTAGTCTCTGGAAAAGGGAGGAGCCAATGTCTTTATTCAGATCTACACCGCCCTTTTAATACTCACTCTGACCCCTATACCGGGTGGTCAGACACAGTCTAAGAGTACATAAGGGTTTTGCAGTGCAGGTTGCACTGAGAAAAAACTGTTAAGGAAAAATTCGATACGTTGCGCCGTTTTCGTGTTAATTAACAGTGAAATTAGCTAATCAGGCCGTTGCACAGGAAAATTCAAGTAGCCCGCCAGATAAAATTATTATCAGTTTTCTCATAGGGTATGTGATAAACCACGAGACAATTCAGTCTCGGGTTCGTTCCTTACTATCGTCTCATGTCCAGTTTGTGTATCATTCAGTTGTTCGGTTTTAGTGAACCAAATGAAGAACATGTTTCAAGGCACAGTGAAATTAAAGACGTTATCTGCCAGTGGGCACTGATTTATATCAATCTTACAAGTCGTACCAGGAATCAGTCCCGTGTTAATAGCTAGTTGCGCTGAGCGCTATCCGATTCTGGCTCAGTGGTCAGCACAGCAGTGCTGACTACCTTAGCAAGCCTCCCGTCAGTCCCAAATGCTCAACTTATAGCACACATTACTGTGTATTGCCCCTGCTCATTAACCTCATTACTCCTGGCATCTCCCTGATTCCCGTAAGAGATCGACTTTGTTGCATCTGTACTGAAGGGCTCATTGGCTGTCATCACCTGAACTATACGTGTGCTGTTTGTTCTTTTGGACATGTCCGAAAGAACAGATACCGGATATACGAGGTGTGACAATAAAGTAATAAGACTGATTTTATTTGCAAGATGTGGCAACCCTGTAGGCTCTAGTAGGCACAATATCTTTGACCTTGGTCTATAAGCTGCTTCTAGTCCAAGCGGCACATCGATGAAACTGCTCAGCCGATGGTTGTGCTGTAATAAGTTAACACGTGCTTGTGTTTCTCGTCACGGAAATGGAACCGTATAATATTGCGCAACGGTGTGTCATTTCCTTTTGTGTTAAATTGGGTGAAGACTTTTGGAGAGGAGCTTATGTCAAGAGCTCAAGGATTTCGTTGGCATAAAATGTTTAGTGAAAGCAGAACACATGTCAAGTCAAAAGTGAAATGCGTGCTTGTGTGCTTCTTTGATTTCAAGGGAATTGTTCATAAAGAGTGGGTGCCTCATGGACAAACAGTTAACCAATATTACTACAAAGAAGTTGTAGAAAGACTTCGTAAAAGAGTTCTTCGTGTCCATGCCAACAATGCTGATAACTGGATTCTGCACCACGAAAATGAGCCATCCCGTACTGCTCTGTCAGTACAGCAATATTTGACCTCAAAACAAATTTCAGTACTACCGCAGCCACCTTATTCACCAGATATCGCTTCGTGCGACTTTTTTCTATTTCCAGGAGTCAAAACGGCAGTCAAGAGACACCATTTTCAAACAACACAAGATGTCCAAAAACCTCTGACGAGTGTCTTGGAGGATATTACAGAAGACGAGTCCCAGAAATGTCACCATCAATGGCAGAAGCGCTGGAAAAGTGTGTGCAATCAGAAGGGAACTACTTTGAAGGAGACAACATTAAACTTGACTAAAACGGTAAGCAACCAGTTTTTTTTCACATCAGTCTCATTACTTTATTGTTACACCTCGTATATAAATCAATGTTTTGCTGCATCATCTCATGCTGGACATCTTAAAATAGTCGACGCAATGGCCTCACTGGTTAACTTCAGTGCTAGTTAGCTCGGAATCGGGGCAACCTATCGAATTTTTCTCTTAACAGTTCTCAGCATAATCTACCTCTCAACATCCTTCCAAACTTTCCAGAATGTTTCTGACGCCACTGTGCGTGTACAAGTGAGTGAATACGATGATGAAATTGCTTCAAAGATGTGTCCCGTCTGTTCAGAATTCGTAGAACTGGGGGGTAGCATTACCAACTTAACCATGTCGGTGGCGAGTATAGGGGCCAGAGAGTTTGGTTGGTGGATGGTGAGAAAGCTAGGCTAGGACGTCATGGTAAAGTGGTTTACAATCCACCCTCTTCTAATGGGAACATTTGCCCCCCCCGCCCGCATCTCGTGGTCGTGCTGTAGCGTTCTCGCTTCCCACGCCCGGGTTCCCGGGTTCGATTCCCGGCGGGGTCAGGGATTTTCTCTGCCTCGTAATGGCTGGGTGTTGTGTGCTGTCCTTAGGTTAGTTAGGTTTAAGTAGTTCTAAGTTCTAGGGGACTTATGACCACAGCAGTTGAGTCCCATAGTGCTCAGAGCCATTTTTTTTGCCCCCCCCCCTCCTCCCCTAACAATAGAACGCAGAGACAACCGTTCGATGTTGGTGTTGTATAGTTTGCAATGGGTGGGCAAGTGACTTGCGATATCCCTTTTCTTTGCGTTTTCGCACTTTCAAAAGTGCCTTTGTTGTGAAGGAGTAGCCCAGGCTGTGTACTGAGTCTTAGGTCCTGATTTTTCTAATGTATCAGGGGAATTAACTTTTGACTGTTGGCACTCCATGTTCCTAAAGGTTGTTGCCACACTTGAATGGAGCTTTCATTTTGTAGATTCTCACAGCAACAAACTCAATGAACAGTTATTTGTGCACAGAACTTGTGTCCATTTTCGAATTTAACAATGTTCTGAACACAGTGTAACAATTGGTCTTGAGTCCAACAAGTATCCCACGCTTTGCTACTATTGTTAAGAGGTGACGCTTAAACTGTAACGTATCCAGTGAACACATGTAGTGATTTTGTTTCTTCAATTTTCAGTTAAAAAAAATTACTGGTGATGTAATTTTTGGGTGTCCGCCCACCACGCACCCTGAATCCGGTTATTATGTTTACGTGGTCCAAATCACATTATAGCTCAGGTAATTCTAAAGATAATGAATAACTGCTTATGACTTCTGACACTTTAATTTTACCAGGCCTGATCTGCACACGTGGCATTCCCAAATGTCCTCTCATCTCCTTAGTAAAATTAAATTGTAGGTGTGATTGTTATTGGGGTTTCCGTGCATGTACGTATGCAAGTGAGTTTCCTCCCCTCTTCCATCAGGGTATATCGCCGCTCAGTTACTAAAACTGGGTCGTGATCGTTTATGATTCTTCACATGCTTTCTCAATATCCTTACCAGAGTGTGTGTTAAGGGGGCACTTACTGATTAACTTATCAATAAGCTAATTTTTTTTGTTAAACAGCATTTCTTCCTTCATCTGGTAAGAGTCTGATGACATGCTGACATCTCTCTTCTATTTGATCATTTTTGCATGAGGGATTCATGTTGTGATTAATGAACCTTGTTTGCTCTCAAACGCACCCCATATTGCATAATCGCATTTGTCAGGAATGACTCAACGTATTGATCCTCCTGATAGTCACATGTATGCCTTAATAAAAAAGCAAATTATGATGAGGAAACTATTTTGAACTTATAATCAGTGCAATGACCATGGCATCACCTTCCCCTTTCCCACATTTCTCTCCAAGAATGGATAAGATTCATCCTGGTTATCCGTTGTCAATAGTAGTATTCACTTCAATTAATGGGCCTATTCAGCACTATGAACTTAACTCATGTAGCGGACATGCAAGGCTATGATGCTGACCCAGACAGATGAACGTCAAGTAATCATAGGGAATCGAGCAAAGATAATTAACCACAACAGAAGCAAACACACCCGTTTCACTTTGCCTACTGCAACCTTAAGTGACGAAGTCTTTGGATCAACATGGGAACACGCAGTGGTCGTAGTGTGTTCAACGACGCGCTCTGAACGATGTACTCCGAGACACTTCTGCCTGTACTAGCATTATACACTGTGGGTCAGCCACAGATTGCTACCTATTTTTCTTTACAGTTCAGGCAAATCTCCGAGCTCCACGTTCTCTGATGAGGCGTAAACGCCAAACACTTTCTGTCTATTCTTGATTTCATCGCCTGCAATCAATTCTCGTAGATGCTCAAGAAAGTAACACAAAACAGCAGAACAGTTTCGCCTTTCCAGTGTGCCCGTTCCCTGGCGCCGGAAACAGGAGTCAGACATTGTCGAAGTGATTTGTGTCAGAGTATATGACCTTTTGAAGCATGCGTTGTCGTCAGAATGATTTCGCATTCTTTCGACTGATTCAATTAAGCCCTCAGCGAATTCCCCTCCTGTGCCAGCATCTTCTCAGAGTAGAACGTCCTCAGTTATTCGAATCTCTGTCGTCCGGTACAGTTTTGGCCCCCTGCAGTTCGCTCTAGTACAAAGGAATTTATTTCCTGACTTTTAACACATGTCCTATCATCCTGTTCCTTATTCTTAGTATATTCAATATAGCCCTCCTTCCCTGGTGCTATGGAAAATGTTCTCATTTTCTATCTTATCAGTCCACCTAATTTTCAGCGTTCTTCTGTACTACCACATATCGAAAGCTTCGATTCTCTTCTTTCCCTATTATTCAACAGTCCACGATTCACAGCCGTGTAATGCTGTATTCCGAACTAAACTCTCAGCAATTTTTTCCTCAATTTAAGGCCCATGTTTGATACTAATCGACTTCTTTTTGTCAAGAAAGCCACCAATTTTGATGTTAAGTTTATTTCTTTTCTAATTCCTGCTCCTCTTCCTTACTTTCTTTTTATTTCAAAAATGGTTCAAATGGCTCTGAGCACTATGGGACTCAACTGTGGTCATAAGTCCCCTAGAACTTAGAACTACTTAAACCTAACTAACCTAAGGACATCATACACATCCATGCCCGAGGCAGGATTCGAACCTGCGACCGTAGCGGTCGTGCGGTTCCAGACTGTAGCACCTTTAACCGCTCGGCCACTCCGGCCGGCTTATTTCAGTTTAATTAATATATTGTACTCATTATGATGTTCGTTCCATTCAGTAGGTCTGATAAGCTTCCGTGACGATAGCAGTTTCGTCATCGAAAGCTGCAGTTGGTATCCTATCACGCTGAATTTTAGTCCTGCTCATGAAATTTTCTTCTATACCCATTGCTTCTTCAATGTATACATTGATCAGTATAGGTAAACTGTCTTACAAACTTTGAAATCCGAGAATTTCGTTTTTAGTCTTCCTTCTTATTGTTACCTCTTGGTTCATGCGCTAACTGTGTGTTACTTGTTTTTCCCTGTAGCTTAGTCGTATCAGTCCCGCAATTTACAAAATCTTGCAACTATTTACATTGTCGACAAATCTCACAAACATAACTTGATGTTTCTTACTTCTTGCTTCCAGTTACAGATCCGGAAATCTGAAGGGTCACCTAAAGCCAAACTGACCCTCATCCACCAGATCCTCAAATTATTCTTTAATTCTTCGATATATTTTGTCATCAGCTGGGACAGACGAGCTGGTAAGACAATGTGCGATAGCTCTTCTACTTATCTACTCTTGCTGTCTTTGGAACAATGTAGATGATATGTTACCATAGGTTTGACGGTATTTTTCGAGTCTCATTGATTATACATGTCAAAACAAAATAGTAATTTGGCTGCTACTCTCACACCCCTCCACCGCTTTAAGATAAACCAGTTCCCGGTGGGTAACCGAAGTAAATAGCTAGCACTTTATAAAGGCACATTTGCATGCCGAGCGTGAGCTTCCTCGGAAACTCGAAATATTAATTAAATAAATAATCAGTGACAAATAAATAAAGCCTATGGCACACAACTGCAGCGCTGTGTCGCTGATAAAACAAAAGCACAATTACGTTACTCTTATGTTTGATTAAGAAAAGGAGAGAGCTCTGGTAGAAGTGGTGCGAGAAGCACGTATTTTATTCTATTGTCTGGCACACCGCCATATTTCATGTTATAGAAGAATACTGCGAGTTGCAACCAGACTAGGCACTCGATTCTGTAAAGAATTTATATTTATAAAAGTAAGTAGGATCATGAACTGTAGGCTTATTCATTGAATATATCTGATTTAACTAACTGTGTAACTTTTTTATGTTTAGTAGACAATCACCTCTGTACGACGTATTGGCATGGCTGGCAAATTATTGAAATATTGAGATTTAGATTATGAGTCCGCACCTACCGCAGCAGTCTTTGGAAACGATTTATTTACGAAGTCCGATTATTTCAGTTTTATTTCACGGTCAACTACGAGTAACATTGCCTTTACGAAAAAGCCATTGTCAAGCGTCTGATACCGAATAATTAAACGTCCACGTTCCAGATAAGCAAATATCAATTACAATTACAATCACCATTATACAGATAGAATAATTAATATTTAAACAATATTTTTATTTTATTTATTTTATAACTTGTATGGGTCACCGTTCGGATCTTCCGAGCGCTGTTGGGGCCTTTCGACTGAGGACGACACGGCTGTCGGTCAGTTCCGTTGGGCCTTCTGAGGCCTGTTCGGAAGGATAAAACGTAGATCAGCGTGACTGATCCGTTTGCTTCTGTCTACCTTGGGATCTGTGACGTCACGGAAACACCATTGCTTCGTCTCGTGTTTGCCCGTATTCTAGTGGAATTTGGATGTAGAACTTTTAAGATAAACGCATTAGAAACCTACAGAATGCTAATTAAACGCGCTGAATCCATCTGTTTTAAGTTCAGCAAATGGGTTTTCTGTTACTTCATGCACAGTTTTGAGTGCACACCAAGTAGCTACGATGTAATATTCCTTTATAAGCGATTCCAAACGGGAATGGAGGTTTATAAACATATTTTTCGAATATTCATTAACGTACTTTACATCCTTGGCTCCAACATTTTCAACGAATACTAGAACATATTCACAGTATACGCTGATATTTATTATCTGCTTCGATTTTTCGTTGTTGTTTTCTCTAGCCCTTGCACGCCCCTATGTTCCTCTACGTGAGTATCCGAATATGTGTGTACCCTCGGCTCTGTGTATTTAGTGCTTGCATATGCACATGTATAATCACGTGGCTGCGTCCACAGTTAGCGCGGCTTGCAGTTTCAGAGTAATAGATCGAATTACCCATCGCGTTGCTACACTGTCTTGCTACCAGCTGTAAATTACGGCTTTAATATTCGCTCTTCGTCTTTAAACTAAAAAAAAAACTACATTAACATTTTTTGCTGAATTTCATTAATTTTGAATTTCAATAGAAAGTGTTCCTAAATCGGAGATTCATATTGGTGAACGTAACTATCCAGTGAGTGCGGTGGTGGTGGTGGTTGTTAGTGTTTAACGTCCCGTCGACAACGGGGTCATTAGAGACGGAGCGCAAGCTCGGGTTAGGGAAGGATTGGGAAGGAAATCGGCCGTGCCCTTTCAAAGGAACCATCCCGGCATTTGCCTGAAACGATTTAGGGAAATCACGGAAAACCTAAATCAGGATGGCTGGAGACGGGATTGAACCGTCGTCCTCCCGAATGCGAGTCCAGTGCAGTGAGTGCGCCTGTTGCTTGTAATCACTGAGGAACAAGGCAAAGCAGATGATACCCTTTTCTGCTTGACGGTTACGAATGCATAAGACAAGTGATGAACTGAGAGAATATTTCCACACGACAAAGGTTTCTGAAATACATACCTAGCGAAGATGAAAAATGAAAAGGACACTAGATAATGAATGTAGCGTTTTGGTAACTACCGTGGTCAGTGGAGAGTCAACAAACGAAGTGAAAGTATTTGGTGATGGTGGAAACTAAATAACGAAAAATGGCGTTGGCAAGGAGAAGATCAGGAGGAAACTGATTAAACGTAGAACGCTTTCTGTTATTCACGATATTGCCTACCAGTTTCTACATGAGTGCCACGAGGTTCAGTTTTTATTCTTCGGTCCTCTATTTATGATTACAATGCGGAAGAGCTATGAGAAATATGTATGAAGAGGGCGTGCACAGGATCGCGGTTTGGGGTGTCTTGGTGCTGGGAACCTACTGGAGCTTGGAACATGAGGGACTAAGCTTTTGGTTTAACCAGGACCAGCGGCAATTTCAATGTTTGAACGACGAACCAGTTACAGCGACCAGGAAAACTGTGTGAATCTATTAGCTCCGTTTGCAAAATGTTTTAAATTAATGCTCAGCTAATGACGTTGTTTGTATGCTTACCGTTCGAATTTTACGTTTGAAAACAATCAGTTTTTGATAGCTCTGGACTTGAGCAAGGCTGATGATTCAAATTTCGTCCTCTGATGTATCGGACATTGGTATAAGATAAGATTTAATCGTTTGAAAAAATCGTGTTCGTTTGGATTTTGCGTGCGAATAAACATGTTTTCCTGAGAGGTTTCTGAAGTCCACCACTTCTATACTTTAAAGTTGTACAAGTTGTTTCACGTTTTGCACGGGGGTACATAAATGGATAAAATCAAATCAATTTATTTAATCCAACAATCTTCATCCGTTGTCGATATACATGGTTTGAATTAGAGCTAAGCGTAGCATGTAAAAATTGTTCTTACGTGAACCGAATGAGCGGGAACCTTTTACAGAGAATCAGATTAATAAAAAATGCGTTATCACAGTAAAACTGAAAATTCTATGACAAAAATTCAGTTTTATTCGGATTCTACGTGAAAAAACTGTTCTTGCGAGTTTTCTCACGCCCGTCACATCTGTGTTTGAAACATACTCGAGTCGGTTGATATTTTGTAAGTACTGGGAGCCTTGGTGCCTTCTGAAAGTTTTATCCGTGTCAACGATGTAAGCAACATGATTCGAAAGACAAGAAAGAAACTATGTCTGCTGCCAAGGTATGGCGGTCTAATTTCAAAATTATTGTAGAGAAGAAGTTGGGAACCAGAATGAAATATTCTCCTGTCACTGCACATAAAAGACGAATATGTCCCGGACTGAGTTGTGGGTGTAAAAGAAAGGAACTAGGTTTCCGACTTATCTGGCAGCTTCAGAGAAACATAAATCAAAACATCTTGACATGTTCGCTCTTTTTTACGGGTTGACACTACTTCCCAAACGCAGTAAACTCCTTTAGCTGCAAGGTGTTGACACAGCTGCATCTTGCAATGTATAGGCTACAGTCTCTGATCATGTGCCCGAAATCCACATTCACCAGTCATACGAGGGTGGCCCAGTAAATAATGCCCCATATTTTTTTTCTCCGAAATAAAAAATATTAGAAATGTGACACTTTAGGTGCGAGTTATTTGAAGTTTCCCGCCTGTGTACGCAAAGTTTCAATTTCCTCCGACAGAGAGCGGTGGTGTAGGAATGTTCTAAAATGGCGTCTGCAGGTGACATCCGTCATAAACAACGTGCAGTGATTGAATTTCTCGTAGCAGAGGAAGAAACCGTGGGCAATATTCATAAACGCTTGTGCAAAGTCTACGAAACATCTGCAGTCGATAGGAGTACTGTTGGTCGCTGGGCACAGAGGGTGAAAGCATCAGAGGGCGGTGCTGCGGAGCTCCGAGATTTGCCGCGGTCGGGAAGGCCTCCCACGGCTGTCACGCCTGACATGTTGCAGCGGGCTGATGTTCTCATTCGACGGGATCGACGCATTACGACTCGACAATTGGCACTGGAGTTGTCAGTAAGCAAAGGAAGTGTGGATGTGATTATCAATCAGCTTGGATACTCAAAAGTGTGTGCATGATAACGCTCGTCCTCACACAAGTTTGAGGACTTGTGAACACATCGCGAAACTGGGTTGGATAGTGTTACCCCATCCACCCTACAGCCCCGATTTGGCTCCTTCATACTTTCACTTGTTTGGGCCAATGAAGAATTTCATTCGTGGAAGACGTTTTGCCGATGACGAAGAAGTGATTCACGAAGTGACAACCTGGCTCCGTAGGCAGAGTACAGATTTTTACCGGCAGGGAATACACGCTCTTGTGTCTCGCTGGAAAAAGGCCGTCGAACTTGAAGGAGATTATGTGGAAAAATAAAGCAAGTAGACAAAACATCAGTCTTTCACATATGTAAATTTGATTGTTGTGGAATAAATACTTCTGGAGAAAAAAAATATGGGGCATTATTTACTGGGCAACCCTCGTATATGCCCATATATGATATCATATGGCAGAAGACCATGTGATGGCTAAAAGTATTTTTCTGAGGGGGGTTCTACAAAATTTCTGGAAGTGAATTTGATGGTCCTGGTGTGACGCTGAAAGAGGTTTTTCTTTTTTTTTATGACAAATTGCCTGTGGGATTTTGGCTCTCTTTATTCGGTCTACGTTTATTAGATGATTTTTCTAGCTTTTCACGAGCACGGCACCAGTGGCTGTTAGAACATACAGACACAATTTTATGTGCTTCTAGAGAGGGGGATGCATCTACAATAGGCAGTACGAGTATCTGAGAGTGGGGAGGGGGGGAGGTATAATAGGAAGTATCCCAGAGTACTGATGCATACATAATAAATTTTAATGACAGGTTGTGTCATTTTGGACGACACGACAAACGCCATGCTGGCTGACATGACGATTGGTGCCCTTTTATACTCTATGCAAACTGAGGGGCTACTTGATTGAGAAGCAGCGGCTCCGGTCTCGTATACGGACAGACGGCCGGGAGAGCGGTGTGCTGACCACATGGCCCTCCATATCCGCATCCAGTGACGCCTGTTGGCTGAGGATGACAGGGCGACCGGTCGCTAACGTTTGCCCTTGCATGGTCTGATAGGACGGAGAGAGATACTCTGTACATATTGTACAGGTATGTTTCTACGAAAGTACGTTGTTTTAACATATGGTGCAATTATCTGATGCATGGTTTTCTAATAGTACCATATTCGAATCATTTGCTTATATCTTCATTGTTTTATAAGTGGCCATTAATAAAATGCTTAGTAGAATGTGTGTTAAAAAAATTATGCTGTGTGGGCAGGATGCAGGGTATAGGCGACAGCTAAGTAGCTGAAAAGAAAAGTAAAAGAATAGTCCGCTTGAGAGATATATGTTCCTGATATGAGACATTTTCAATACGTTTCTTGGTGGATGAACAAAGTGGAGGGTTAGGATAGTCACATCGACTCACAATAAAATATGGCTGTATGTTATATGGATTTTCATCACCACAAATTTCGCGACATTTGCGCGTTTTTGCCTGGCAGCAGACAATTATTCGCTGGTCTGCAGCATATACAGGGTGAATCACCTGAAACGTGCGCCGCAGATATTGCGGAAGTTGAATGTGCTATTGATGGGCGGATTTCACAGAGTGGATTGGTAGTCATGGGCTCGTATTGTTAGCCGATCACCAGATTGTAATAAAACATACAAAGTGTATTTTTTCGTGCTAACATACTTTATTAAATGGAACATTGCCTATTGAGTTGGCTTGGCTCTGAGCACTATGGGACTCAACATCTTAGGTCATAAGTCCCCTAGAACTTAGAACTACTTAAACCTAACTAACCTAAGGACATCACACACACCCATGCCCGAGGCAGGATTCGAACCTGCGACCGTAGCTATTGAGTTGGGTTGGGTTGATTAGGGGGGGAGGAGAACAAACTGCGAGGTCGTCGGTCTCATCGGATTAGGGAAGGATGAAGAAAGAAGTCGGCCACGTCCTTTCAAAGGAACGATCCCGGCATTTGCCTGAGGCGATTTAGCGAACCACGGAAAACCTAAATCAGGATGGCCGGACAGGGCGTTGAACCGTCTTCGTCCCGAATGCGAGCCCAGTGTGCTAACCATTGCGCCACCTCGCTCGGTATTGCCTATTAACACTAACAAATTAAACGTAGGATAAATCACAATGCCAAACGGATTTATTGCAGGATTCTAGTGCGAATCACTTACGAAATATCATATTTTGAAAAGTCTCCACACGAACACTTGTTTGTGCCGTTTGAAACGTCCCCTTAGAACAATTGTATACGAGACTGTGCTTAAATTGACACACAATATTTTTAGCGCAACGCAATCTGACTTTCAAAAATCTCTACTAAAGAATGGCCCTGACTAACATTAATCTATACCTTTCACAAATCACTTACCTCACAAAAATCTTCGTTACTCGAACTA
This sequence comes from Schistocerca cancellata, assembly GCF_023864275.1. NCBI lineage: Eukaryota > Metazoa > Arthropoda > Insecta > Orthoptera > Acrididae > Schistocerca > Schistocerca cancellata. The sequence goes on from NC_064631.1 coordinate 125,303,361, forward strand.
CTGCAATACAGCGAGCGCCACTACTGCCAGCTAAATAAAAGATTCAAACTACTGAAGGCACTAACTACTGATAGGCATAGTTAGCAAATGAAAGATTTTAATAGAGAACAAACAATGTATTTACCTTAATAGTCATAATATATATAGCAGTTCATGACAAATTTCAAAACTCCGCCATCTCTCTCCCCACATCCACCACTGCTGGCGGCTCACCTCCAACTGCGCAACGCTAAGCGCTGTTCACATCCAGCTGCCGCTGCCCAACACTACAATGGCAGACAACAATGCAAACTAGCTACATACTGCACACAGCACAGCCAGTGATTTTCATACAGAGCGCTACGTAACGTTGCCAATAAGAAAACATAAACAGCCTACTTACACGTTCAGCTTGCGTTGTTGCTAGGTACGGTGTAGTTATGTTTGCTTACAGTGTGCTTGTGTGTTCCTCGAAAGCACTGCGACTAGCGAGCCATTTCGTGTGTGACAGTATAAGCAGTGGATGTGATTTAAGAGTGCAGAAAAAGCCGAATTGCTGATCGTGTATGGAGAGTGTAGGAACAATGTCAAGAGCTGCATGGAAAGGATTACGAAAAACGCGTTAATTTCTGTACGTGAGCATTAAGATATGTTACTCCAAATGTGTCATCTACCTTGTTTAGTGATGAAGTCACATTTATCTATCATGGCTAGTTAAATCGCCGAAACATGCACATTGGTCTTTTGACAATCCCCGTTGGCTTCGTCAGGTATTACGTCAGCGTCCATGAAGAGTAAACGTGTTGTGGTGGACAGCGAACAAATAGCCCATAGGATCGTGGTTCATAGATGGAACACTTAACGCGTGCAAGTATTGCAGCATACTAGAATACCATCTTCTACGGATGCTAGAAAACGTTTCTCTGCAGACCAGGATGAACCTATGGTACCAACATGATGACTGTCCAGAGCATAGTGCACGATGTACTGCAGCATGTATTCACAAACTTTCCAAGTGGTTCGACTGGACCTTTACCCTGGCCCGACGGTTCCCTGGATTTGACGCCTGTAAACATTTTCTGTGAGCAAAGTAGAAAGACGCTGCCTAAAAGGACATACCAAGTACAACCGATGATACACAACAATGCTAGCAAGTGTGTGGCAGTAGCTCCATAGTACACTGGAAGGTTGTATTGCCATTGCTAACTGTCATTTTGATCATACCGTTCGATGGTCAGAAACCACATAATTAGTGTACGCATTTGTGTTGTTCTTTTGCGTGAGTTACCACAGGTATAGTACATGTGTCGGTGTGGGAACATTTCAAAATACTATATCTCGTAAAAGACTCTCACTAGAATCCTGCAACAAACACCACTGACATTCTAATAAACCTAATTTTAGTTTGTTATTGTCAATAGTAATTGTTCCACTTAAAATGCGTATATTTGCACACAAAATACACTTTGTAAGTATTATTACAATCTGTTTTGGTAAAAATACGACCCTCTGACTACCAATAAATTCTGTGAAAACCGCACATCAACAGCATTTTGCCTTTGGGCAAATTTGCGGTGCAAGTTTTAAATGATTCACAGTGTACAGACATATCCAAAGCCACGCACTGCTGTTATGTATCTATAACTCTGCCAAGTTAATGGCAGCCTTGAGAGCTAGGTAGATAACTGCGAATGCTGGGGTGAAGTACTTTACTCGATGGGTCTCAACGCGTCTTGTAGCGTGACTTCCGCCAGCAACACAAGGTTGAAAGGACGACGCCGTCAGATTTGCTTATGAACTTGCAGTGTTTCGAACGACGCTGTCCGCTGTTGTTGTTAAGTACTGTAATGTTCAGCAACCAGTTCAAACTATGAGATACTATTAAAAGAATGGATCTCGTTTCGTATTTGGGCCATTGCGTTTTCCTCTGCAGTAGTCTGAATGAGATTTATTATCACGTTTTTATTAGGTCACTTACTTGTTCATGTATTTGCCTATTCGATACAAATCTTGCAACTGATTTTAAACTAACTTCTCTATGACTGCAGTTTCAACATAGCTTACAAATGGATGACAATGCAGTATTAACTCACTATCAGATGTCTGAGGGAGTGTACTTTGTGGACTACTTCCATTTTCTCCTTTTACTCTTCCAGTAGCGAATGATTCGTGGGAGGAACGATTGTTGTTTACCCTTTTCGTGTGCTCGAATGCAGGGTAATTATAATTAGAGTTGAAACCGCTGTAGAAATAACTCCACTGGTCAGAACGACGTCAAATTGCAACGGAATATTATCGGAGAACGGGGAAAACGCATGGCAGAAGGAAAGCAGTTACAAAATGTAGCAATAGATGTGAGCATCATAACTTAATAGTGGTCGACTACAAATGACAAATGAATCATACAACCATGTCTAAGATATACGTCTGACGTTAAACAAACTATACTACTATTTGTCCATGGGTGTACAGATGTGATACTGTTAGTTACGTAAACCCATCCACCACGGCAAGGTCATATCACATCGGATGGGAAAATCGGTTTTTAATAGTCCTGAGGCCAAAAACAGCATAAAAAGCATCATTCGAAATGAAATCGGATTATTAATTTTCGTGTGATTGGCGCAAAACATGTTCAGTATGCTGTCCACCGTTTTCTGCAAGAAATTGAAATCGAGAAACAGCATGTTCCACAACTGGTCAAAGTGTTTCCGGGGTCACATTCAGAATGTGTTAAGCACTGCGTGCCTTCCATGCAGCTACGTTTGCAATCGGAACACTGAACACAACATCTTTCAGATATCCCCACAACCAGAAGTCAGACGGACTAAGATCAGGTGATCGGGACGGGCAGGCTGTAGGGAAATGGCGGCTGATATTTCTAGCATTTCCGAAATGGCGCTTCAGAAGCTGCTTAACTGGATTTTCAATGTGCGGAGGTGCGCCATCTTCCATGAAAATGATCCCACCCACACATCCACGCTGTTGGAGAGCTGGAATGTCGTGGTTGTGCAAAACACACTCACAGCGCTTACCAGTGATGGTACAGGTAACAGCACCGGAAGCACCTAATTCTTCGAAAAAATATGGCCCTATGATAAATGACGCCGCAAACCCGCACGCCACAGTGACCTTTTCAGGATGAAGTTGTACTGGTTGATTTGCGTGTGGATTTTCCATTACCCGTATTCCAAAGTTCTGTTTATTGATATACACTCCTGGAAATTGAAATAAGAACACCGTGAATTCATTGTCCCAGGAAGGGGAAACTTTATTGACACATTCCTGGGGTCAGATAAATCACATGATCACACTGACAGAACCACAGGCACATAGACACAGGCAACAGAGCATGCACAATGTCGGCACTAGTACAGTGTATATCCACCTTTCGCAGCAATGCAGGCTGCTATTCTCCCATGGAGACTATCGTAGATATGCTGGATGTAGTCCTGTGGAACGGCTTGCCATGCCATTTCCACCTGGCGCCTCAGCTGGACCAGCGTTCGTGCTGGACGTGCAGACCGCGTGAGACGACGCTTCATCCAGTCCCAAACATGCTCAATGGGGGACAGATCCGGAGATCTTGCTGGCCAGGGTAGTTGACTTACACCTTCTAGAGCACGTTGGGTGCCACAGAATACATGCGGATGTGCATTGTCCTGTTGGAACAGCAAGTTCCCTTGCCGGTCTAGGAATGGTAGAACGATGGGTTCGATGACGGTTTGGATGTACCGTGCACTATTCAGTGTCCCCTCGACGATCACCAGTGGTGTACGGCCAGTGTAGGAGATCGCTCCCCACACCATGATGCCAGGTGTTGGCCCTGTGTGCCTCGGTCGTATGCAGTCCTGATTGTGGCGCTCACCTGCACGGCGCCAAACACGCATACGACCATCATTGGCACCAAGGCAGAAGCGACTCTCATCGCTGAAGACGACACGTCTCCATTCGTCTCTCCATTCACGCCTGTCGCGACACCACTGGAGGCGGGCTGCACGATGTTGGGGCGTGAGCGGAAGACTGCCTAACGGTGTGCGGGACCGTAGCCCAGCTTCATGGAGACGGTTGCGAATGGTCCTCGCCGATACCCCAGGAGCAACAGTGTCCCTAATTTGCTGGGAAGTGGCGGTGCGGTCCCCTACGGCACTGCGTAGGATCCTACGGTCTTGGCGTGCATCCGTGCGTCGCTGCGGTCCGGTCCCAGGTCGACGGGCACGTGCACCTTCCGCCGACCACTGGCGACAACATCGATGTACTGTGGAGACCTCACGCCCCACGTGTTGAGCAGTTCGGCGGTACGTGCACCCGGCCTCCCGCATGCCCACTATACGCCCTCGCTCAAAGTCCGTCAACTGCACATACGGTTCACGTCCACGCTGTCGCGGCATGCTACCAGTGTTAAAGACTGCGATGGAGCTCCGTATGCCACGGCAAACTGGCTGACACTGACGGCGGCGGTGCACAAATGCTGCGCAGCTAGCGCCATTCGACGGCCAACACCGCGGTTCCTGGTGTGTCCGCTGTGCCGTGCGTGTGATCATTGCTTGTACAGCCCTCTCGCAGTGTCCGGAGCAAGTATGGTGGGTCTGACACACCGGTGTCAATGTGTTCTTTTTTCCATTTCCAGGAGTGTATCCTGTCAGATGGAAGTGGGCTTCGTCTGTCCACAAAATCTTCCATGGCCCATAATTGTCCACTTCCATGCGAGCAAGAAATTCTGAAGCAAAGGTCTATCTTGCTGGCAGGTCAACAGGAAGCAGCTCGTGCACATAGGTAGTTTTGAATGGATAGCTAAGAAGGATGTTTCGTAGGATTTTTCGCACCATGCTCACGGGTATGTCCAATGTTGGGGCAATTCTCCATGCACTACACATTTGCACACCACCAATCGTCTCCCCCTGCATTGCTGCAACCACTGCTACCACTGACGTTGAATCAATACGTTTCCTCCTTCTACCAGATTGCACATCAAAAGAATCCTTCTTTTCGAATTTCCGAATCATTTTCTCCTGACCATCGGCAGTCGTCGGACCAATGTCAGCTTTCAAGCCGTTCAGTGTCCACAACTTCTGCAGACCGATGTGTTTTCAGTCATTATTCTTGTAATACAGCTTTACAAGCAGAGCGCGATCCTGCATTGTGACAGTCGTGACGAATGTCGCAGATGCGAAAGGAGGAAAAGCCATGTACCAGGCGTGTTTGTACCAATTTCAATATGTCGTGCAGATAACAGGTGTTTTCATTTACATACTCTGATAAACACAGCGCCGTATATCGATCAATTTTCGCACTATCTTTTTTCTTCTGCCATACGCTTTCACCTTCTCCGATTATATTCCGTTGCAATTTGGCGTCACTCTGACCAGTGGTGCTATTCTACAGCATTTTGAACGTTTAACTTTAGTTATAATCACCCTGTATATCTAATTCTTATGCTCAGGGTCTTTTTTGGAGATGTATGTAGGTGGAATCAATGTTTCGGTTGACTTTGATGAAGAGAAACATAAAATTCTGGAATTTATCATATGTCTCTGTTGCAGTCTTACCAAAATATCTTAAATCGAGTGAAAACTTTGAGAGAGGACAAGCTCCTCTTTCACCTATTTTTCGTATATGGAAACTTATTAAAGATTTTGTTACAACATGATGCACCTTGACAGAGAGTCTAGAAAGTTAATGGCCTGAGCAGACGTTGATGGAGCTTGGTAGGGCGCTAAAAGCATGAGGTATTTTTATGATTATTATTTCATATAAACGACATGTTGTGAGTTGGATGCAACCCTACCCTCAGTAAATCTTGCCAGACAGGCTCAAAGCCGTACAGAGCAGACACAGCAAGCCTCACAGAGATAGGTTTCCAGCAGAACATTGCTACAATACCTGCATTGGCGCCAGCCAAAGCCTGGGCTGGGGTCGGGAGACTGAAGGTATGCATCTACACAGTGGAGTCATAAACTGGGCGTTGTGTGCAGAGCCACGTGTAATAGAAATTCACCAGTTTTCGTGTTCATCGATACTGCAAATAGGCCTGTGACCCACTTCCATCGGCCGTCTTGACTGTCTAAGAAACTCCAGTGTCTGAGCAAAGTTTAGAGACAGAATTTTTATTACATCTCACAGCCAGGACAAACAAGCTCCAAGGCACAGGCGATTTAGATAAAAACCTTTAAGAATTTATCTGTTCACTAGTCGGTGTGGGAAGCAACAAGACTTTGGAGTAAATAACCTTCACCCTCTGTAAAAACTGAAAAAAAGCCAATAATTGGCGTTCTTTTCCAGATAAGCAGGTTTCCTAACTCTTGCCCTGGTTCGTCATCAGTTTCTATTATCGTGTGGGAGGGGAGGCTTAACACCTCTAGAGCCTTGTGATTGGTTGAAGACGACATGAATGCAGTGTCCTTTGTGCATTTTGTGGGAAAATGCTTTTTTTTCTGAAGAGTTGGGAATCACTTGAGTGCCGGACTTTGGTCTGGTAAGAAGACTTCTGGTCGATGCTCTGGTATGTGTGGTTGGTGCTTAGGACCGGTCCTGACACCGACTTCCCCTTGTAAGTAGTTTAGACTGGAGAACCTGTGTTGAAGCTCTTACTGTACAGACAGTTTCACTTCAAATGTCTCAGACTACTCATTTGCCGAGGGCACACTTATTCGTTTTTGGTTTACCAGTGTTGACGTTTGGTATCCTTGTGCGCTGCGTCGTATAAGCGAACGGGTGTGTCACACACTGAAATCTATCGTGATTTCAGGGCTTTGGTAGAGAGTAAATTGCGATCCGTCTCCCTGATTGCTAGACGATGAAATTTTTGCATTTCTTTCGTAGCCGTGATCGATTCACAGGTGCCACCTCACTTCTTGCCTCCACCGCACACTTCTCGCCAGATTCAAGTTACATCGCCGCACGAAGTAGACGCGGTAACATACTACTGCTCCGACAATGGCAGGGCGTACAGATCTCAATCGCTACTTGCTCTCAGCTGCACCCATATCGAGAAACTTACGTAGATTTGAACAAGCAAAGTCTGCTCAACTTCAGATCAATTCAGGTTGCGGTATCCAAATTTTTAGAGCCAGAGTGCTTGACTCACCCAGGATTTTTGACCATTGTGGTCTTAAACCACCTGTTACTTGTTTACGGTACTGAATGAAAACTTATTTAGCGTACTTTATATCAGTTTTTTTCTTTAAAAGAAGTAGATATTGTTAGAACTGTAAAAGTTCTGCCTACATTCTCAATCTTTTATATAGCCCCCACAGGGTTAACCTTTCGCTGCGGCAGCCCATGCCAGGATCTCGTATTGATGGCGCCGTCTGTGAGCGTCAGATGGCGTTGTCTAGCGTAGTCATTCAATTTCACGTCCGTTGCGCAGAATTTTCAATTGATGGCACCTTCCGTGGCCGTCAGATCGTAGATAGTGTGGCCTAGTGAAGTTTCTGTTTCCCATGTTTAATATGGTGCACTGCGTAGAGTTGATACGCCTTGATGGCACCTAGACATAGTAATAATGTTTAATTATTGTATGCGTGTATTTTCATCTTGTGGTTGCGACTTCTGCGTCACCTGATTGTAGTGATGGCGAAAGGTGTTGTGGTGATTTGTTAGGGTAGAGTGAGACTTACGTTTGTGAGTATAGAAAAGCGTGCTGTTATTTGAATTCGTTGTCAGGAACTAGAAATCAGTAGCACACGGGAGCGTAATTGAGAGTAGAATCTCTGTGGCTCAGGAATGTGTAGGTTTTAATTTCGCTTGGGTCAGAATTAGGGTGCATGCGTACAAGACCAAGGCACGTTTGGTAAAGAGTAACGGAAATAATTGTGTTTTGTTAACCATGGATCCACGTCAGATTATTAGCACAAGATATTAAATGGGATTCTCAGGTAAATGAGGTTGCAGACCAGGCAGAAATGTCGAACGTAGAACCTGGAGAGTATGACGACATGTCTTAGTCAGGTGAGGAAGGTGAATGGGAGACCGCCACAGAGCGAAATGTAGGCGCTCCTGGTACGAGAAGCACCATCAGTGAGACTGGCAAATCAGAACCACGGACGAAACGCCGCATAATGATGGAATCTCGTTAATCAAGTCCTGGATGTGTAAGCACAGGTTCTCAGTTTGAGGATCTCTTGCAATTTATGCAAGAGGCAGAAAGGAAGAGACAAGAGGCAGAGAAAATGAGACGGGAAGAATGTTTCTTTGTCATTTCTATTAGTTTTCAGAATGAGTCCTTGTTGAGCGTGGTCAAGTGAGTTGCGTATTTGTGACATCTTCACGCCAACATTCACGGGCAAGTGACATACTGAATTAAAATCCCGTGGCAAGTTATATGTTATCACCAATCGGCACTTTTTGTCGCGTACCAAACCATGGACATTGCAATACTGAGTACTCCAAACAACAGAGTACTGCTATTATTTCTTTGTACCTCACAATTGTCCGATTTCCTCAATAAAGCATCGTACTCTGTCGTGGCATTCTCATAGAATAGCCTTCACAAGTATCACCATGGCCAATGATATTGTTTCTGTTTACTTTCCGTGGTTTCTTGTACATTATCCAAGGGGCGGATGTACGTCACTTGATGTTTTTCGTGGTATCAAGACGGTAAATCGTGCCATAAACCGTGTTCGTCTCGATTTTCGAATGTCTTTCGTATAGTGTTAGCGGTCCACGCTTTGGGCGCGTGTCGACTGTAAGACTCAGTGTGATATGTGCATGTGAGTCTCGATTTTCACTAAGAAGGTTTCAGGTAAATCACCAGCACCTGAGTGTGTAGACGCACGTCCTGAGTACTTCAGCGTCAGCAGACAACACCACCGGACATCAAACAATAAAAAGAGGGGTATCCAAGGTATAAAATGCGTGAAAATTCGCTTCGGTAGTATTAGCAAAGGCATAGGGTAGTACCATAAGTTAGTATTTAGTACTGGGAGAAGTCTGCACATTTGGAGGAGGTATAGAGGTAGAGCCAGCGTAAAATTAGAGTGCATGACAGGAGTAGAACTAACCAAAACACTAACAAAGACACGCGCACACACAAACAAAATCACCTCATACCGCATAATTTGATATAACGTTAATTGAGCCCTGCGGTCACTAAATTAATTTTTGGATTTGCGTCCTTAGTAATAAAATAAATAAGCAAATATATTAAGTATAGAAAATTTATGTATAAATCATTATTTTCTTTTTTATGTAAATGGATTATATCAATGTAATGACATTTATGAGAGAATATGGCACTTGAGAACACTTGAGGATTGTGCAGACTCTGGAACCAACACGGCAGACTGCATGTCACAGGCCAAGCCAACCAGCGAGGGGCAAAGGGAGCAGACAGCCATAATGAGTCAGTTGTGGCAGCCAGCGAGCAGGGGACAGGACCGCTTGCTGCGAGAGCACCAGGCCGCTGCGAGCCGATGTGCCTACGTCACGCTATCCGGTCATCTACCAGTGCGGGCGGCACGTCTCAAGCCAGCTCAGACAGCGGGACGCCACCATGTGCCAGCAGCAACTCCCTAGTGGCTAGCGACCCGCTAGGCCTCTAATCGTGGAACAAGTGAGTCGCGTGGCACCACAGTTGGCGTACCTGCCGAGCCTAACTGCCTCAGGGGGGTGCCGACGTGTCCCATTCACAACAGGCGAGCTAATCTTATGTCCCGTGCCATCGATCTCAGTCCTATGCAGAGATGAATGGATTTCTGTGCTAAGGATCAGGTTTCATGTGAACTACAACGCTGTCATGCTAGTTCCTGACAGACAACTGCCGTCTGACCAGGATGACGCCAAGGGTCCAGCTGCGGTCTGTAAGCTGCTCAAGACGCCAGCTGCTGCCCAGACACCAGATGCTGTGAGATGAGAGGAAACGACACAGATGTCTGCGCCACTTCTGCCGCGCCATGCGGTGAGTGAGAGCCCATTCCACTCTGCCGCAAATTACTGTTCTTCAGTCGTACTAGTCACAGTTTGTGTGAATGCATAAGTGCCATGTTTTCAATTCGTGTGACATTTTCAATCGTAAAATTTGTCTCCCCAGGGACCCTTGTGGGGGGAGCCATAGAATACCTTTCTGTAATATCATTATGTAATATCTTTTTGTGTTTTTGTATGTATCAATTCAACTGTCTTGATTGAGATGTATATGTTTGTTCTGCACATTTATTAATGCCCTGATTATGTGCCTGTACTTGTCATGTATTAGAAAATAATTCACAAATTTACTCAACTTAGGTAATAAGACAAACAAACTACACTTGTGATTTCCTTGTTCATTGAGAATTTGAGAATGAATGTGTTTGATGATTGAGACCAAATGAGTGATAGAGGAGAGATAAATCAATGAGCAGAGAACACTTCGTACTCCAGGACATTCTAAACGATTAGGGATATTAAACATCTCTGACCTCAGGTTATAGTGTGAATGGGTATATTTCTTCGCTGCAAGGCCTTATAACCGCATGTCTAATGTTTATCAGAACTCTGTGACGTAGCAATGAACCCTAACATAATTCATACTACCCACAGCAATATTTATATGTACTCGTACATGGTTGCAATGACCCCTGGAATGAATGAGGTCAAGCTAGGATGTATTTTAGCGATGGGCGATCCTGATTGGCAAAGTCACCTTTTTCACCCATATATCGATTATCAGGATGAGATTCCCCTACAATGCTCAATGATTTCCTCTGCTTCGTGTCGCAATAAACAACATTGAAGTGAGACACTACCTATGCAGAAACCAACAGGAAACAGAGGGCAGTGAAGGAGGACAAATTACTCTCTCACCTATTTTTCGTATACGGAAGATTATTAAAGATTTTGTTACTACCTGATGCACCTTGACCGAGACTCTAGAAAGTTAATGGCCTGAGCAGATGTTGATGGAGCCTAGTAGTGCGCTAAAAGCATGTGGTATTCTTATGGTTCTTAGCTCGTGGAAATGTATGTTGACAGTTGGAAGCAATTCGCAGCGAGCCCATCACTCAGTAAATCTTGCCAGACAGGCCCACAGCCATACAGGGCAGAAGGAGCAGCTCCACAGCGAGACACGTCTCCAGCAGTACAATGCTGCAGTACCTGCATTGGCGCCGGCTGAATCCTGGGCTGGGAGCGACAGACTGAAGGAACGCGTCTACTCAGTGGAGTCATAAAATGGGCGTTGTGTGCAGAGCCAAACGTTTTAAAAATTCACAACTTTTTATGTATGCCAATACTGCAAATAGGCCTGTGACCCACTTCCATTGGCCGCCTCGGTTAACATACTGCTGCTCCGGCATTGCCAGGACCTGCAGATCTCAATCGCCACTTGGTCTCAGCTGCACTTATGTAGATTTGAACAATCAGTCTGCTCAGCATTAGATCAATTCGGATTGCGTTATCGACATTTTTCGGATCAGAGTACTTGATTCACTTCTGCCACCCAGGATCTTTGTCCATTGTGGTCTTGAACCATCTGTTAGTTGTTTTCAGTACTAAATCAAAACATGTTTAGCATAGTTTATGTATGTTTTTTTATTTAAAAAATAAACGTTGTTAGAACTCTAAAACTTCTGCCCACATTCTCAATCATTTATATGGCCCCCACAGCATTGTCCTTTCAGCTTTAGAACACTCAACAAAGTATAACAGAAAATAATATTTTAAATCAAAATAAGTTTTTAAAATAGGAAGATTTTTAAATCGGATTAAAAAGCATAGAATAATTTCTCCTTGCCCCTTACAGATTCCTAAATCCCATAGAGCTAGTCCTGAAGTCCTGAATTTTGTGGTTGTGAATTTTTAATAGCCATGAAAATACTTTTAATTTTTAAAACTAAAACCATCTGCGCATGCAGTACATAATTAATGCATAAATAGTTCATCTCCATGCTATTGACTGTTTTATACACCCCACGTTTTTCGTTTTAAATCTTACAGGTATTTCCACAATTATTAATAATCCACAATTTTCCAGAACCATCTTTATGGGCTTAAAAATGTGTAATGTTCTAGAAGAAATTATTTTATACCTTTTAGAAAAACGTGGTATATTTAAAACTGATTTGTCTACAAAGAATTTTTTATTTTGAATTCACGCCATCTCATGGCTGTTATTTCTAACTCACAATTGCAAGCGATCTTCTAAGTCAAGGCAGCAAAAATTTGATCAAAAGAATTTGCGCATTCTCAAGTACGAATTTTGCAGCTTTCCCAATTCCAGATGGTTGTTACGATTATTCTGTGGCGAAATTCGTAAACATGATGATATCTCGCGGTGTCTCATTTGCAATGATTTTACCTATAGGCACATGTGCCGCCTAGAGCTTTACATAATATGATAATAAATTACATGAATGTTTTGAATGACTAGTTGTGTGAGTCTTCAGATCCCATAATTGTCAAGTCAGATCGTTGAGTATGTATGTATCTGATTAATGTACTTGGTCAGCCACTGAGCAAGTACTTTTTAATTTTTACCTTGTCCACATACGTTAATACAGTGCATGAGTAAGGAATTACTAGTTTTTCTTCCAGGACCATGGCCACAGACCACTTTCCTTGGAGCATTATCTCGTATTCTTTAATTCTTTAACATGATATTCAGGATTCGTTTGTACTGGGATTTCAGATAACCTATATGTGTATTACATAATGGAGACCCAGCTGTGACGCAGATGAATCTGTTACACAACCTTTGGATGTAAACTAAGAAATTAGTCCTCTTGTTATTATAATACACTCCTGGAAATTGAAATAAGAACACCGTGAATTCATTGTCCCAGGAAGGGGAAACTTTATTGACACATTCCTGGGGTCAGATACATCACATGATCACACTGACAGAACCACAGGCACATAGACACAGGCAACAGAGCATGCACAATGTCGGCACTAGTACAGTGTATATCCACCTTTCGCAGCAATGCAGGCTGCTATTCTCCCATGGAGACGATCGTAGAGATGCTGGATGTAGTCCTGTGGAACGGCTTGCCATGCCATTTCCACCTGGCGCCTCAGTTGGACCAGCGTTCGTGCTGGACGTGCAGACCGCGTGAGACGACGCTTCATCCAGTCCCAAACATGCTCAATGGGGGACAGATCCGGAGATCTTGCTGGCCAGGGTAGTTGACTTACACCTTCTAGAGCACGTTGGGTGGCACGGGATACATGCGGACGTGCATTGTCCTGTTGGAACAGCAAGTTCCCTTGCCGGTCTAGGAATGGTAGAACGATGGGTTCGCTGACGGTTTGGATGTACCGTGCACTATTCAGTGTCCCCTCGACGATCACCAGTGGTGTACGGCCAGTGTAGGAGATCGCTCCCCACACCATGATGCCGGGTGTTGGCCCTGTGTGCCTCGGTCGTATGCAGTCCTGATTGTGGCGCTCACCTGCACGGCGCCAAACACGCATACGACCATCATTGGCACCAAGGCAGAAGCGACTCTCATCGCTAAAGACGACACGTCTCCATTCGTCTCTCCATTCACGCCTGTCGCGACACCACTGGAGGCGGGCTGCACGATGTTGGGGCGTGAGCGGAAGACGGCCTAACGGTGTGCGGGACCGTAGCCCAGCTTCATGGAGACGGTTGCGAACGGTCCTCGCCGATACCCCAGGAGCAACAGTGTCCCTAATTTGCTGGGAAGTGGCGGTGCGGTCCCCTACGGCACTGCATAGGATCCTACGGTCTTGGCGTGCATCCGTGCGTCGCTGCGGTCCGGTCCCAGGTCGACGGGCACGTGCACCTTCCGCCGACCACTGGCGACAACATCGATGTACTGTGGAGACCTCACGCCCCACGTGTTGAGCAATTCGGCGGTACGTCCACCCGGCCTCCCGCATGCCCACTATACGTCCTCGCTCAAAGTCCGTCAACTGCACATACGGTTCACGTCCACGCTGTCGCGGCATGCTACCAGTGTTAAAGACTGCGATGGAGCTCCGTATGCCACGGCAAACTGGCCGACACTGACGGCGGCGGTGCACAAATGCTGCGCAGCTAGCGCCATTCGACGGCCAACACCGCGGTTCCTGGTGTGTCCGCTGCGCCGTGCGTGTGATTATTGCTTGTACAGCCCTCTCGCAGTGTCCGGAGCAAGTATGATGGGTCTGACACACCGGTGTCAATGTGTTCTTTTTTCCATTTCCAGGAGTGTATATTGAGATTCGTTCAAGATAGCATGGATTTCAAACTTGGTCATATTTGAGTGCTTGCTGCAATTGAAGAAAATGACGTAAAACATTTCGTTTTGGGGATCCAGGCTACATAATTAAGTGGCCCAAAGTACACACTCCTGGTCGTTTTAGTGGTAGTTTTAGCAAGAAAACTATCAGAAAATACTTATTCCGACCTTTCACTAGACGTAAGATATGTTCCATTAAATTACTAATAAACGTTTATCTACACCATGAGTTTAAGAGACCTCATCGCCACAATAGTTACAACGGAAATTTTTGAATTAGCCTGTTTGTACAGTGCTTATCCCATATATGTTAGTAATAACATGTCATGTTCGTTGAGAAAATAGAAACAACGCAAGAAGCCCTATTTAGAAGGTAAAACAAACACATACGAAGAAGGTTGAGTGAAAGGTCTAAGTCGCAATAATCGTGATAATGAGGTTAGCTCTAAATAAAACTTACGTCTATAGCAACAACAATGTGAGGTGCGCATGCAAAGTTTGATAACAGAGTAACATCACCGTAGTCTGTCGGAGTGTCAATACTCTTTCAGATAGTGGCCGCATTTGGCAAGAAGGCCCTTGTTCAGTAATTGGCCATTACCAACATCTCTGAACGTACGTCAAGGAAGTCTGAGGATTTCCTGTCGGCTGGGAGATTTTCGCTTCTTGTTCTTTTTTTAATAAACGCGTCCTGAAGGCTTTTCCCAATTTTGGCGGGAAACTTTGTAATAAGTTTCAGAAAATTGGTCAGGAAATCTTCACGGAGTTGCTTGGCCACTGACAATGTGGTACTGGATAATTAAAGGTCATGTGCGTGGTTGTCAGCTGCAGCTTCGAGGGACATTGTGAAAGAATATGGGGAAATATATCATTTGAAAAAAGTGCTTTTGTTTTTTATTTTATGCTTCATGATGTAGTTTTATTTTATTTAATTTTTTTATACATTTTTTTACTGTAGGGAACAGACAAATATGCGATATGAAAATACTGTAACTATAAAATTCAGAAAGATGTATCGAAAGGAGCTAGTTCCATCAAAGTTAATAAAGTCTGAAGTGAGATTAAAATAAGGTAGAAAAATCGGTGGATGACAGAAGACATATGGCCAGTCTTCCATTAAGCCAAATAAAGTAACGTGACGTTAACTAAAATAGCAAGGAAAGTGCCACAGTATTAACAGTAATTAAGTAAAATAGAAGACAGGAATAAGCAAAATCATGAATTGGTGGTACTAAGGTACATTCACATAATCAGTAAGCGTTGTCTAGAAAACTATACGACCAGAATTTCTCTGCGACGAGCGCATGTGATATCGACGTTAAAAATCTATTATAGACACTTTACCGTAATAGGAAGGTATTTCTCTGCATAATTCATTAAAACAAATTTTAATATATGACAAAGTACAATACAGATCATAAAAATATCGTTTGCTGTGTCCACTTTTCCTATAACAAAAAAATGGGAATACAGTAGCTGCGACACGTGTCACAAGAAAGTGAAATGCCCTTGCATTCATCTCTTCGAAGCTTGAAGCAAAATTTCATCCCAGATTCCGAGCGCAAATTACTAAGATGTCTATGAGCTGCGTGTACACACAAAATCGCAGAAATATCATAGAGATACAAAATTTGATGGAAAGACCTTACACCACGTTACACCCCATCATAACAATGTGAAGTTAGGAGTTGTAGCAAACATTCTGTTCTGCACATCTAAATGGTCACTCCACATCTAGTCCTTCCCTATACTTGATACATAAGAAGTCATAAGTGTTTCACATGGCGTCAGCCAAGTGTAATGAGGAAAAATTGCTTGAGATGTGAACTTTTAAAGTCACCGAGCTGGAACTGTGCAAACGATCGGTGGCTGATAATATGTACACTTTAACAAGAAAGTTAAAAGACTGGTTCATTTCACATCACGTAATTAACTGTGATGAATACACCCGACCATAACAAATGGCACGATTTAAAACTCTTCCCTGCAGTGAAATTTCCTCCGGCAAGGTATGTTTATATATTGGGATTGCGGTGAGCGGAAACAAGTAATCAAATTAAATTTGGAAATATTTCCGAATCGCAGAATTTTTAGATAGAAATGTGTGGAATTATTATTGTTCGGTACATGGAAAACAATTAACACATCTCTGTAATTAATCTCTCAAGTACAAACAGAAATGGTTCAAACGGCTCTGAGCACTATGGGACGTAACATCTGCGGTCATCAGTTCCCTAGAAGTTAGAACTACTAAAACCTAACTAACCTAAGGACATCACACACATCCATGCCCGAGGCAGGGTTCGAACCTGCGGCCGTAGCGGTCGCTCGGTTCCAGACTGAAGTGCCTAGAACGGCTCGGCCACTCCTGCTGGCTACAAACAGAAATAATGTAGCCTGTATTCTTCTTATGTGATGGTGTGGTGTGTCCAGGCGTGTGCTGAGTCAGCCATGATTTATGAATGTGATCTGAAAACTATATGAATCGAACCAATGAATGGGATACTGAACTAAAAAAAACTGTTTATATATGTACCAGCGTTCCATTTATAAATTATTTTTAGCACATACCCACAAAAAGAAATAAGGTACATTCATCTCATGTGATGGTGTGGTAGGTCAAAATGTGAAGGAAATTAGATAATTTTTTCTTTATTTCGTCAGTGTCAGTTGCACTGCTACAAATTTCTGCTGCAGTGGTTATCTGTTTTTGTCCTATACACCGATTCTCAAACAACACATCTTGATATTAGCCGCGGCAGCATGCCTCTAATGAGCAAGTATCCAGATCTTTGTTGGGTAGTCCATGATACCGGGTGATCAAAAAGTCACTATAAATTTGGAAACTGAATAAATCACGGAATAATGTAGACAGAGAGGCACAATTTGACACTCATGCTTGGAATGACATGGGGTTTCATTAGAACCACAAAAATACGAACATTCAAAAAATGTCCGACAGATGGCGCTTCATCTGATTCAGAGTAGCAATAATTTGCATAACATAGTAAGACAAAGCAAAGACGATGTTCTTTACAGGAAATGCTCAATATGTCCACCATCATTCCTCAACAACAGCTGTAGTCGAGGAACAATGTTGTGAACAGCAGTGTAAAGCATGTCCGGAGTTATGGTTAGGCATTGGCGTCGGATGTTGTCTTTGAGCATCCCTAGAGATTTCGGTCGATCACGATACACTTGCGACTTCAGGTAACCCCAAAGCCAACAATCGCATGGACTGAGGTCTGGGGACCTGGGAGGCCAAGCATGACGAAAGTGGCGACTGAGCACACGATCGTCACCAAACGACGCGCGCAAGAGACCTTTCAAGCGTCTAGCAATACTTAATTTTTTTTATTTTTGGTTCTAACAAAACCCCATGTCATTCCAAGCATGTGTGTCAATTTTTACCTCTCTATCTACATTATTCCGTGGTTTATTAAATTTTCAAATTTATACTGACTTTTTGATCACCCGGTATATTAATGTGATTTGAAAACTGCATGGATAGAAGTAACGAATGGGATACTGAAATAAAAATTCTCTTACAGATGGTGGTGTTCGCCAGTGTGTTCCTGACCCTACGAGTTCCGTTTAGTAACTTAATCATTACTACTGCTTGTTTCATCGGTAAATGTCCACGGAATTTACAGGTCAATGTACCTAAGAAAGACCACAAAAATATACAAAAAGAGCCAAAGGAGTAAAAATAATGAAGTGCTGTTTTCGCTAAGTTATGATGGACAACGTGGCGAATTTTATGGTGCATAAATGATTACTCTTAACGTTCATAGTTGCCTGATTACTACACAAACGTCTTCTTAATTGCTGTGATTACGCACTTATCGCTGGGAAGAGTATTCTAAGAGGACTATATCGACATAAGATGTCTGAAAATAGGTCAAATAGTAGCAAGATACCAGTGCCACAAACAGCTAGCCTCCAGTGAGGAGAAGTGGACGCACTAAATATGGGGAAAGGCCTAACTCGGGTACGCTTCAAATCCATCATTCTCTGCTCTGCTTTTGTAGCGATTAAAGAGATTCCTCGTGAAGCTTTTCATACTTCTAGAACGTATACAAGAGACGAAAAAACAGATATGGTTCTCGTTTATGGTGAACGTCGCCGGAACAGCAGTGCTACTGCGTACTGAAAGGTATTCTGATCGTTCTCAGTCCTAATATCTCTCTTTCCGAACAAGAAAATTGAAGATTATAGTGTGTAGAAGGAACGAAAAAGAAAACAGCGGATGAGAGAAATGCAACTAACGTTTTAGAGTCATAATAAACAAAGCACATGTCACTATGACGAAACTTCAGTGTGTGTGTTCTACCGGTACTACATTCCTGGGCAATTCATCTTTGAGACGTTTCATTCCGTCAACAGTTACTTGGCTATGGTTCGCAAGATCGCTTAGCGTTCTCTGAATAGTGTGCACAGAAGCTGCAAACCGATGTTGTCCTGTGGAAAATTTTGTTTGCTGAAAAAGCTTCGTTTACAAAACGAATCAATGTTCCTACAACGCAGCACCGGTCAGATGAAAATCTACCCTGTACGAATGAAATGAATAAGTGCTGACCTTAATCTGTCAACGACTGTTGCTTTCATTTCTAGATTAACGTCATTGTTCCCTTAGTTACTGATCATTCTCTAAATAGCTGTAAGTATCGACAGATCCCAAGAAATGTGCTGTAACAGTTACTAGGAGACATCCCAATGGACGTTAGGCAATCTGTGCGGCATCAACTTCGATTTCGCGTTCATTCTGCGCAGATAGAAACGGGTAACATGGAGATCGGTGGATCGGCCGTCATAAAATGACCTGTAAGTTCGGAACTTAACAATTATACAAGACTGTGCTTAAACTGACACACAATATTTTATAGCGCAACGCAATCTGACTTTCAAAAATCCCTACAAAAGAATGGCCCTGACTAACATTAACCTATACCTTTCACAAATCACTTACCTCACAAAAATCTTCGTTACTCGAACTACTGCAATACGGCGAGCGCCACTACTGTCAGCTAAATAACAGATTCAAACTACGGAAGGCACTAACTACTAATAGGGATAGTTAGCAAATGAAAGATTTTAATAGAGAACAAACACTGTATTTACCTTAATAGTCATAATATATGATATCCAGTATTACAAACTTCGAAACTCCGCCATCTCTGTCCCCACATCCACCACTGCTGGCGGCTCACCTCCAACTGCGCAACGCTACGCGCTGCTGTTAACATCCAGCTGCCCAACACTACAATGGCAGACAACAATGCAAACTAGCCACAGACTGCACACAGCACAGCCAGTGTTTTTCATACAGAGCGCTACGTAACGTTGCCAATAAGAAAACATAAACAGCCTACTTACACATGTTATACAAAATGTGCAGTTTGGTTTCTCCGGAATGGCTTTGTAGCGTTTGTCAGAATTCAGTATGAACGTTTTAAGACTCGATATGGCGGTTGTCGTAGGAAAAACACGAACCGTGCATGAGTACCGTGCTTGCTTACAGTTAGGCAAAGGTTCTTGGGTTCTGTTCTTCTGACGGTGGAACAGCTCGGTGTGTTTCTCTTACGTCGTTACTATTAGACCAAAACCCACAATTTATGTCTTCTTAGAACGCTGCTTCCGCTGTTACAGAAAGGAGTACGCTGCTTCACTCAGGAAACAAAACCAAATAGACGATGTCATAATTCCGAAAATATGTATTACAAATATCTTGTCTAAGAGAATTCACCACGTTTCTATAGTTTAACGAGAAGCGCATATCGATATAACTGACATTTGTGAATCTATCTTGGAAGGCAAGGCTCAAGTGCTTCGTCCTGTGTGAAGTACACAAATGACAGTAATGGCCTCCCGATGGGACATGAACTGAACAGAGCTCATTGAGCAGCTATAACTTGGAATTGCTGCTTCTTCTCAATTACTTTTCCATAACGAACGACAATTATGTTAATGGACACATACAAGTGGCGGACAGAAATATGGAAGCATCCAAAACACATTACCATGTCCAATACGGTATAGGAAAAGAGTTGACATTCAAAACAGCTTCCAACGTTCGCGGAATGGGTAATTACAGGTCCTGTATGAATTGCAAGTGAATTTTGTACCACTCTTCATGCAAAATCTTGACAAGTTCAGCTAACGATGATGGAGGTGGAAAGCGATCATGCACCCTTCTCTCCAGCGTAGACCACAAGGATTCAATTCTAATGACATCCGCCCGCCGCGGTGGTCGACTAGGTGCTTCAGTCCGGAACCGTGTGACTGCTACGGTAGCAGGTTCGAATCCTCCCTTGGGCATGGATGTGTGATGTCCTTAGGTTAGTTATGTTTCAGTAGTTCTAAGTTCTAGGGGACTGGTCACCTCAGATGTTACGTCCCATAGTGCTCAGAGCCATTTCTGAAGTGCAATTGAGATCTGATGACTATGATGGCACGGGAGATGCGATAATTCATCCTCGTACTTTCAAAACAAGTCCTGGAAGATGCGAGCTGTGTGGACATGGTCAGCATGGTAACCGAGCAGAGTCACATTAATGACAAAGGATTATGTGTGACCATCGTCGCTAATGAGACCCGTCCCATAGTACGATATTAGTTCCCCATTGGGGGACTATGAGATGGACCTCTTTAGCGACAATGGTCACACATAATCGTTGCCAGTAATGCGACCTTGCTTGGTTACCACGGTATCCCACGATATGTCTTTCCAGATCATCACCGAACCCAAACATGTCTCATTCTTGCGACGTTAACGGGGCTAGACTTTGGAAACTGTTTCAGACGAGGCACATTCAACCAGCCGACTCTCTCCTTTGCTCCATAGACCAGGTTTTATGGTTTCGGAACCACGTTTTCCTGTTGCGAGTACTCTTATCACTGATGAGTGGTTTTGAATTCTAGTCCATTTTGCAGTACTTATGCAGCTCTCGTCCTCTTGTTTTTCGTCGTGATCTTCAAAGACCGCCCACCTCCATCACTCGACACACGCATTTGTACACGTTCTGACTTAGTGGTTGATATTTTTTGCGCTTTCACTGTAAGCGGTATATAATCTTTGACACGGCGTCTCTTGGAACGCAAACATTTCGATTACTTTGGTTACGGTAGCACCCACTATGTGAGCATTAGCAATTTAACAATGCTGGATCTCACTTGCCTCGCACATAACGCACTCACAACTACACAGAACTCTGTCCTGACCACGACTGACACTGTAAGTGGGCTGCTTCTGTGTTGGCAGCACTGTGTAGCGCTTTGCATTGGATCTCTGACTGCTCTTTGTAAGGGACTCTGGAGCTGGTCGGAGTCGTTGTTGGACGTTAATCGCCAGCACTGTTGGGCAGTTGGAAGTTAGTCACCAGAAGTGATATAAGTACTGTTGGGCAGTTGGAGGTGAACAGCCAGCAGTGATGCATGTTAAAGGTGAGAAGTTAGCATTGAGGGAGGGTAGAGGTCTGCTGTGTTAGCGTACACTAACGATCTGGAATAATTCGACTTGGAGATTGAAAATTATTCATGATTATATATCTTTGTACTGGATGTCAATGACGATTTATGTTCGTGTTTGAACTGGATGTGACATGAGTAACGTAAAAAATACATTATTTGGTTTGCAATCAAAATCTTTCCTTTGCTAACCACATGCCTATTAGTAGTTAGTGGCTTCAGTAGTTAGAATCTTTTACTTATGTGGCAGTATTAACGCTGTATTGCAGTATTTCGTGTAATGAAGATTTTTGTGAGGTAAGTGCGTAATGAAATGTAAAGGTTATTGTTAAGATTTCTTTTTAGTCAGGGCCATTCTTTTGAATTAATTATTTGAAGTCAGGTTGTAATTTTTTTGAGGAGTCAGATTGCGATCCGCTAGAATATTGTGGGTCAGTGTTGACATGATAAGAAAAAATAAAGAGAAAGTAGCCTCAGTACGTTCAGCTTTACTGAGCTGTTTCAGAATCTAATAACGTAGAAGTTTCATTTTCTCAGTCATTCAGCAATTGAAGTACAGATTCACAAATTTAAATAAAGAAGTTTCAACACTTGCATCGCATTGAGGACACTGCACATGTGCCGTCCATCGTCAAACACAACACCGCCATCTGCAGACGTGGCTGTTACGTGCATAAGGAGGCCGGTTGGTACCATAGGGCCTTCAAGCCCTGTTCTGACAGTGTTTGTTTGTTTTTTGTTTTCATATTTTTGTTCAGCCACTGTATATGAAATATATTTGGCATGTGATCATGTACACCTACGGCTACATCTACATACATGGTCCGCAAGCCATCTATGCCGTGTACGGTGGTATGTTTTTTAGAGATGGCAGTTATAGCTGAAGCAACCAGATTTCGGTTACTCCATTCCTTTTTTTACATCCAGGTTAACCCGACTGTCAACGTAACGGGTGTTTGAAAGAAACGACTATTAGTTTTTCATTACCGTTATTTCCAATGATAAACGCAGACATCGAAGAAAGACTGAAAAATTCTAAGGCTCCCTCAGAATTCTGCATTATATGTTGCAAGTAACCTACAATTAACACATCAAATAAAACAGATAAACGAAAGAAAATTCCTGGACCGATCGCTTCTTTTCTCGAAGAGTAATTAGAGGAGGAATACCACAAAAAAAGTCATCGTTATTCTCGTATCGATTTTTTTAAACTTCGCTCAATAATTATTTTGCAATCAAGGAGCAAACTACTATTTAGACACTGCGAATAGTTTGCGCTAAAGGGTTGAAGCTCAGGTAGGATAGCTATTTTTCGTGTTGAGTTGTCCGTTTCTAAGGGGCTACAAGCAGATAAAGGCATTCTGTAGCCTAAGGCAGAATATCATCTACTTTCAATTTTTATTGTATACCATGAATAAATTGTAAGGTATTTAAATTACTACTGCTGCCATAATTTCCTGTTTCTTTTATTATTTTATAGAAGTGGCAGACATTTAATTAGTTTCTGTGAAAAGTTTGTAGTGTTCCTTTTGTTTATTTACTTCGACTGAAAAATCCGTTTGTAATCACATATGTTAATTTACTTTTTAGAAAAACATGAATTCAGTGTAATTTCTGCTGACAGAACCAACAATGTTCTTTCAGAAATATCAGATGAACAAGTAAGGTAGTAAGCAAAATATAGCAATTACCAGGATCGATTATTGAGAATAATTAAAATATTAGTATGGAATTAAGCCATTGGTCAATATTTACTGTCCAGTCTGTTGACAAATACTGGTTATATAATGTTTTACTCTGTAAATCGACTCCTTTCGTGAGAAACAGTGTCATTCAATGAAGATACCAATGTATCAGAAGCCATAGAACCACGAATAAATATTTTTGAACTACAAATGGCAAACCTGGAATAATACTTATGAACAAGAATGGTTTTTGATTATGAATCCCAGACAATCTCCTAATTCCTCAGAGCAATAAGCTGTAGCTATAAATGTATTTCTCAGATGAAGTGGGCACTAGGAATTCTAATTACAGCCTTAACGTTTTGCTAATCACTTTCTGGTTGCCAATGTTGTAGTTAGAGAGCCAGTGTTGAGAACGGCAAACAACAGCATTAAATAAATAATAGGAACATGAACAATTATTCCACCCGCCGCCCCACAAAGGTACCAAAGAAACATTCAATAAACACTGAAAAACATTAAAAACACGTTAACTAGAGGCCAGACAAAAGGAATAACACACGAATCTTGAAAGCATCTACTCTCAAATCCTTATCAAAACTTAATGTGGTGTGCGTACTGTAAGATCTTCGGTCCACACACCATCAGATTATTTGACTTGTCGCTCTAGCGAAGTAGGCGAGTGTCAGCCGTATGTCTCGTGGTCTTATCGTGGCGTGTTTATCTACTTATGAAAAGGCTTTCAGATTAAAAATTAACTTGGCTGTAAAACAGAATTTTCTACCGATTTCGCGAAACTGAAGTCTGTTTTCCCGATAGCTAATTTGCTGCCAGAGTTTTAAATACATCTGTAGTATAAAATAATAAACACAGAATAATAATTTCCACTTACGACTGAATTATTTGTATGATTTTCATTGGTGTTAACATGTTAACACAACAACTGACAGATCAAAATGTTATTGAACAGCTTTTTAACTTTTGTTGCAATAACAAACATTTCTGTAATTATTCATAGTCCACGTGGGATAGACAGAGCAGTAACGTTCTCGCAACGATAGCCAATTAAAGCAACAACTGTTATTCCGGTCGCTGTAGCATTCGTTCTGTGCCTAGTATTAAAATCCGAGGTCAACCACATTCTGCGCCTCAGTTACTATAATTCAAATAAACCCATACCGATTCTCTGGTGCATTATGTACGAGTAGAGTGCTTGCCAATAAAATACGTTATCTGACATTGCATCTGGATCTCTTTCGCCAAGTCGGCTTGGCTGTGAGCACTGTCGTTTCAAAAAAGAACACGCAAATGTCGACAGGCAAAGCTTGGTAGAAATTCGTGCATCTGTAAAAAGGTCGATGCGTGAAGCATCGTCAGGATGTTAGCGAGAGAACATGCTGAGAACCGGAGAAAGTTCTGGACCTACGCAAAACCACTAAGCGAGTCGAAGGCTTATAACGAGTCACCCATCGACCAATGAGGGGTGGAAATAGAAGACAGCAGAAGGAAAGTGTAATTCTTTAATCGCGAGTTTAAAAAAATCACTCACGCAGGAGGATAGTACAGATATAACAGCTTTAATGCGTGACCGCCTCACAGACTCCCGTATGGACGACACTGGCGCCTCTAGCGTTCGTAAGCAATTGTAAGAATTGAAAATAAGTAAGTCGCCAAGTGCAGATGGAATCACAAATTGCTTTTAAGAGAGTTGTCTTCGACAATAACCCAGTACTTACATTGTATTTACCGCGAATTCTCCACCCAGTGCTTTTTACAAGTGACTGGGTAAAACTGGTTTGATGTAGCTCTCCACGCTACTCTATCCTATGCAGGCCTCTTCATCTCCGAATAGCTACTGCAACTTATATCTTTCTGGCTCTGATTACTGTATTCATTTCTTGGCCTCCCTCTATGATTTTACCCCCCCCCCTCCACATCTATTCTATGCTAAACTGATGATCCACAGACGTT
The DNA here is from genome assembly GCF_023864275.1 of Schistocerca cancellata. NCBI lineage: Eukaryota > Metazoa > Arthropoda > Insecta > Orthoptera > Acrididae > Schistocerca > Schistocerca cancellata. The sequence continues at coordinate 125,328,628 of NC_064631.1, forward strand.
TCAGAATGTGTCCTATAACCGATTCCCTCTTGAAGTCAACCTGCGCCACAAATTTCTTTTCTCCTCAGTTCCACCAAGCACCTTCTCTTTAGTCATGTGATTTACCGATCAAATCTTCAGCAGTCTTGTGTTGAACCGAATTTCAAAGGCTTCTATTCTCTTCTTGTCTAAAGTGTTTACCGACAACGTTTCACTTGCATACTTACCTACACCCGAGACAAATACCTTCAGAAAAGATTTCCTGACACTTAAATTTATATTCGATGTTAACAAATTTCTATTCTTCAGAAACACTTTTATCGGCACGCTACATATTTCGTACTCTCTACTTCGGCCATTATCAGTTATTTTGCTGCTCAAATAGCAAAACTCATCTCCTACTTTAAGTCTCTCTTTTCCTAATCTAATTCCCAAGCATCACAATTTGATTACTTCCGTTATCATTGATTTGCTTTTTTTGATGGTCACCCAATATTTTCCTTTCGAGCCACTATTCACTCTGCTCAACTTCTCTTCCAAGTCTTTTGCCGTCTCACGGAATCACAATGTTATCGGCAACCTCAAAGTTTTTATTTTTTCTCCCTGATCTTTAATTCTTATTCCAAATTTTTCTTTGATTTCCATTACTACTTGCTCAATGTGTTGACTGAATAGGGGATAGGCTAAAATACTGCCTCACTCCGTACTGACTCCTGTACCAGCGGGCTCGCAAAGTTACTGACCAGTCTCCTTAATATCGGTTTGCTACAGAATTCTCGAGGATACAATGAGTTCGAGTACACTAAATTTCCTTGGGATGGAAAAGATTCTATTTACGTGTCACTAAGGATTCAAAAAGCAACGCTCGAGTGAAATTAAGTTTCGCTTTCTCACACAATACCCTGCGAAGCATGGATTAAGGGCAACAGAAAGATTCAACATTCCTAGACTTGTGGAAGGCGTTTGACACAGCGTCCACTGCAGACTGTTAATGATGGACCGAGCATACGGAATAGGTTCTGAAATATGTGAATGGCTTGAAGACACATTAAGTACTAGGACCCATCATGATGTCCTGAACAGCGACTGGTCATCGGAGAAGCGGGTATCGTTAGGAGTGTCCCAGGGATGAGTGATAGGACCGCACTTGTTCCTTAGGTACATAAACGAACTCATGAATAGGGTGAGCAGCAATGTACGACTGTATCCTCATGATGCTGTAATATGTCATCGTTGAATGAATACTGACGGATATAGGATATAGGATGACATAAAAAATATCTGTTTGATGTGATTAACAGCAGTTTACTCTAAATGCAGAAAAATGTAATTTAATGCAGATGAATAGGGAAAACAATCGTCTAATGTTCGAATACAGTAGTGATATGCTGCTGGACAAATTACGTCGATTAAATATTTAGCAATAACGTTGCAGAGCAATATGAAATGAAACGGGCATCTAATGTCGGTAGCAAACGAGGCAAACGGTCGTCTTCGGTTTATTGAGAGAATTCCAGGAAAGTAGCTGATATACAAAGGAGGCCGCGTACACAACACATGTGTGACCCATTCTTGGGCAATCCTAGAGTGTTTCGGCTTCCCACCAGGTCGGATTAAAGGAAGACATCGAATCAGTTCAGAGGACATTTGTTACCGGTACGCGCGATAGTCATGCAACTATCACGGGAATGTTCCCTGAGCTCAAATGGGAATCATTGGGAGGAAGAAGATATTCTTACCATACATTTCGCGTAAGGGCCGCGGGAACATGAGAAATTAGGGCCCATGCGGAAGGTTATAGATAGCCGTTTCTCCCTCGTTCCATTTGGGAGTGGAACGGAATAGAGAATGACTGAAGTGGTGCAACGTACCCTAATGATGGGAGAAACCAACCAGTTTAAACCAATAGCGGTATTTTATTTCTGAATAACTGGTGTTTTTTGGCATATTTTTCGTCTCGGTTGTAAAAGATTCTTATCCTTTAGTTTTTATTAATAACTGGATTAAACAGATGATAAATCAATTTACCGTAGCAGCAGTGCTAAAAGTTTGTTTGTCAACGAAATAAACCTTCACTTTCAGAGACCTGTTCTACCCAAAAGCAGCATTTCTTTCCTTTTTCGGATAAGATGACCAATGGTAGTTAATGAATTCATTCCTGTCACTATTTTCCTTTAAGCGATGATCTTCGCGTTGACCCTAAATTGTTTAGGTAAGCAAACATAACTCTAAGCATGGATGGTCGGACGCGAATGAAAACCTTGCTCCCACCCAGGGAAGAGAATTCGGGGTTCCTGCACTATTGTCGACTGCTCGACCTGACCAGGCGTGACCTCACTAGGGAGCTATACGTGGTTTCTGTGGATAGCGCCTCGTTATTTCTGATGTTGTGTAGTCGTTTGGTTGTGTGCAGTTCTCGTTCTGCGGTGGATATCGTCAAACGGAGTGCAGTTGGCCATTGGACTGAAGTTGACCGATAAGTACAAAAAAACATTTTATGTTAAATAACTACAACGCAAAGAAAATTCTTTTATTGTAGTAACTATATTTATTGTTTGAACGTTCTTAATCCATGGCAGTGGCTAAATGCCTAGTATTGGGAATCCCTGTCGGAATACTAATCTTTTTCAGAAGAAATGATTTTTTGTGTTTTTTAATGAGCTAAGACCTTTATTCGTGTGACTCACATAAAACAACTCATGTTTCTAGATTTAATGCCCATCGTGCACTGACGCTTCACTACAAGAGCAGCATCACCACAACACAGCAACTGCAACAATGATATAAGTCTTTTATATTCACGTACTTATAGATACACAAGTGAAACTTAGCAAATTTTTAGTGGAAACTGGGTGAAATTGGCCACGGGAGAAACCTGGGTAAAGTTGACCATCTTTCCTGGAGCGGTGATTTTATGAACCAACACTCATGAATGCTGCAAGAATGTGCCCTGATAGACTGCGACTCAGTGGACAGAGCAAGAACTATCTGTAACAGTCTAGTGATGGAGTGCGGAAGTCATTGTTTCAAGTGTCTGTATGCCAACATCAATTTGTCACGTAGGCCGCCCTTCTGTTTGTCGGATCATGCAGTTGAGATCGTAAGAGTTGTCAGTGTGAAAACGCCGCCTGTCGTCGGACATAAATCGGGCGAACTGAAGAAATTGAGCCTGGACGTTTTATAGCTGTGTCTGATAGATACTTTAAATGGAAAAATAAACATTAAAAACATTAGCCGACCGTATAAAGGCCCCAATTGGACCGTGATAAACAGAGTTCTTGATCATCGTGGTACAACACAAAGTGGTCAGCCAGATTTTAGTGTTTGAGAAGAAGAAGCTCTACAGATGGGACTTTTCAATAGTGCGAACTAGGGATTTCCGTTTTAAGCAATAGGTTTTCCATACCAGAAAAGGCATCTCTATGCATTCCTCCTACGAGGAAATAGTGAAACACTACCTGGAGACAGTGCTTACGAAATTCCAAGGACAGATAGAGATTATACTACCCTTCATAGCACAGAATTTTAATCTTTGTGGCCTTGATTAATACAGACACAATTAAGGTTTCAGGAGATGTAAAAAAAAATTGTAAACCCAACACTTGGAATAAAGATGGATCTTTCGTTCGAAGTTGACATTCTCGTACTCAGCTACACTGGATAGGTCTTCCGTGTGTGTTTCTTCAGAATTTTACAAAAAAATTGCGATTACTTATTTTGCTTCATAGACGTTGGTCTGAAATTATTATTAAAATTTAATTGTTATGCCAGATTTATTTTCCAGTTGTCGATAATGAACAATTAAAGCCATCCTAAAGTTGTAAGCAAACCAGTAACAAATAATATATCAAATTCATGCCTATGGTTGAGAAGATCAGGAACGTCGTTTTTTATAATCTTGCGATCTTCTAAAGGAAAAGTTAATAAGGAGCGAATATCTTATCACCACAGATCAATTTCCGTGATCTGAAAGAAAATAAAGAATAAATTATTTTAATTGGTTTCAGAAATGTTTCAGTTTAAAATCTAAAATCGGTTAACTTCACATCATTTGATGGTGCCAGAAGAATGTGGAACTTTTACAGTCTCGTAAGTTGTTCAAAATATTGTCCTTCAATACTGCGCAAATACCTGTCATATTGTGCATTAACTTGGGACGTAGAATTGATTATCCCCTTTACCATCACTTTCTGAAATGCTTTGAAGACCAAAATGATTGATTATGTTGTTGTAAAGAAGAAGGCAAGATCAGTCTTAAAAATTCAAATATTTGATTGGAACGTTGTTTTACACTAGATTACAAGCAGCAGTTATAGTATGTAGTGTGGGGCCTATCTATTGGAAAGTTAGAAGAGATGTAGTCCTACAGATACCCAGCTGTTATGAAAATAATGCTGGTGCTGCTGGTTCTTATAACACAGAGGACGCAGCACAGAAGGAAAGCCACAGAAAGACTAAGCAACATCGTGAGAAAGGAATCTCAAAGTGATGCAGGTTTTGCCTGCCAAGAAAACCAAACTGAAGAAGTCAGTTTACACAGAACTTTTTCCAGATCAGGATGTGACAGGTAAACACAAAGCAATTACCTTGAAGAATAAATGTTTTGCTGTGAAGGTTATAGACGTCTTAGCAGAGCAGAAAATTTTAGCTATGAATAAAGATAGAAAATAAGGGGTGGTTTACAAAAAATTTTCTTCATTTAGCAAACAGAGGCAAACAGTAGAAGGAGATTAAGATTCTAAGGGAGATTAAGGTTCTACTGTCTCAGTATTTCAGCCAAGTGCAAACTGAGTGTTTTCTGAAAGAAAAGTTTAAAGTGGTGCTCAGAGAATACCACTACATTGAGATATGTGTCTTATAAGGTACATGTTTATCTTTGTCATGCTACTGAAAACTCCAAAAATGGACCAAACTCAACATTGACAGTCATGTGAGTTATTCAGCTTGGTAGTAGAGGATCAGTGGGAAAACGATCCATACTTCAATTGATCTTTGGTCTTATATTACGGTTGATAATGTGTTCATATCATATTGAAGTTCATTGGGGACAACTGTTTAGGTTACCCTGTAAGCCCCAACACTCTCCCATTTTGCTCTAACCCAACAGGGTTTATTTGATGTCTGTACGCTGTAGTGAAAGAATTATCGTGAAGCGCCATCAGCAGAGATCAGTCAAAAACCAGAAGCAGATTGGCATTTAGCCATCAATTAATAATATTAATTTTTAATAATTTATAAACAGATTCGTTTATATTTAGGTTTCATTATTTTTGTATTCCTGCAGTGCGGCACACACCTGCAGAAGTGCTGGAAGAGGACACTCAAGTGTTTCATCTACAATAGTGTGTGCCACCATAGCAGCACCAGCAGATGACCTAACTGATTTATTGGATTTGCTGTCATTTAACTATTCTGTGCTGTCACTGTTGTACCTTCAATTTGTCGAGCCTGAGCTAAGTCCCACAAGAGTTCTGCTACTTAGCAACACATACAATGTGACTTGTAGTGGTTTTAAATGTGTGTATATAGACCTGGCGTCTGACAAAGACTTTCGAGTAGTTATACAAATAGAAAACGTTCAGTGTATTGTTGATAAATTCCAGTATGAGTGGGCGTATCTGTGCACATGAGGGAGTATGTAGGGAAGAAAATGGCAAACGAATATGATCCATCACATATATCAGTTGACGTTCCTGTATTTGGACATAAGGTTTCAGTAATTGATGTGTATGGTGAAGCTGTGCTTGAATTAACCTCAGAGGACAGGAATGTATACCTAGAACATTTAAGTTTTCTAAATTTGTATGATCTATACTGTGCACTAACAACTGCTATAGATGGAGTGAGCCACCAGCATCCATATATTAGAGCCACATACAACGACTCTGTAGAGTATTTGCGTGCAAAAGTGTAAATATAAAGCAATTAGAAAAATATATGAGCACTTGTATTCAACAGGTAACAACACATGTAAGTGTTAACCTGTAACTATAAAATCTGTGGAATCCGAATTCACTGGAGGAATGAATATGTATGTAATTGCCCATATAGCCCCAAATACGACTTAGGCTGAATTAAAAGCACATAGGAAATATTATTTGGACAAAGGGGCAAAAAAAACTGAATGATTCTGGGATGATGTCAATAAAGAAAGAATGATACAAAAATAAATTGTTCATGTTGCCCCATCCTATGATTTAAATACACATAAAACACATCATATATCATCGTTAGCGTGCTGATCTGAGCAGCAACTGAGTAGTATGACTCTCTGCTCTACTGCTTTCGACGCCCATGCAGTATGGAGAGTAGGTAAGTCCCATCTGCAGGCATGCAAGACCCACCAGACAGCCAATGTCTGCAGTTGTGGGGCTTAGCTATCAGCTCAACTGCCAAGTAAGAATCGCAGAGTAAGGGCCTCACCCCTACCTGCCATACACTAATGGCATTGGCCACAGCCAGCAGCAGGTGTGTCTACCCACCTTGAATCATGTGGCAAATAGATTGATTTTTGATTATGCAGACTTGTAAAATGCATCCTTTTGAAGAAAAGATGTGTGTAATACAGACATAACTGCAGATTGCGAATAATAATAATAATAATAATAATAATACAGATCACAAGTATACACAACATTTATTACCAGATACCCAGAATTAAAATTTTTGACAGAACAACGACTAGCTGATCAGATCTGTGTAATAATAAAAAATAACAGGATACCCCAGACAGAATTAGAAAACATCAAACAACAAGTATAACAAATACTAGAACAAAATAATGTGCAATCAGAAGAAGAAGAAAATACAGTAACGGACTCAAACATCCCAGAGAAAACAAACAAAGAACAAAACACGTCAATTAAACAATCAGAGGAAAACGACATCTTAAGACAGCCACCAGAACAAGCACAAATAGAACACGAAGTGACACACATGTTAGATATAGAAGAAAAATTTCAGCTGACATATATAAATACAAAGACACAAATACAAACATTAGACCATTCTTGCATAGACCACCAAATAACCCACAAGTCGAAACAACAATCAAAACTATCAACACAATCATACACAACAAAATAAATGAAAATACAACTATGGAAGAGTTACAACTACTGGTTTATGTAGGAGCACTCACTACACTAAATATACACACTAGGCAGAGATCAGAACCAACCAACACACAGAAGAAACCCACAAAACCAGCATGGCAACACAGGCTACAGATCAGAATAGAAAACTAAGAAAAGACATCGGACAGCTAACACAATTTATAAGAAATGAAATATCAGACAAAAAACGAAAAAGGTTAGGTAAAATCTCACAACAAGAAGCAATAGAGCAATTAGATGAAATAAGCAGAAATTACAAGCATTGGCCAAACGACTTAGAAGATACAAAATAAGTGAAAATGAAGGAAACAAAACCAAACATTCAACACAAACCAAAAGAGATTTTACCAAACAATAGATAACACACACATTAAAATAGACAATCCACCAAACATAACAGACATGGAACACTTCTGGAGCAACATATGGTCAAACCCGGTACAACATAACAGGCATGCACGGAGGATACAAGCAGAAACAGACTCATACAAGATGATACCACAAATGCCTGAAGTGATAATTTTGCAACATGAAGTCACCCGAGCAATTAATTCTACACACAATTGGAAAGCCCCTGGAAATGATAAAATAGCAAATTTCTGGCTAAAGAAGTTCACCTCAACACATTCACATGTAACTAAATTATTTAACAGTTACATTGCAGACCCATACACATTCCCTGATACACTTACACATGGAATAACCTATCTGAAACCTAAAGATCAAGCAGACACAGCAAACCCAGCTAAATATCGCCCCATAACATGCCTACCAACAATCTACAAAATATTAACTTCAGTCATTACACAGAAATTAATGACACATACAACACAGAACAAAATTATAAATGAAGAACAAAAAGGCTGCTGCAAAGGAGCACGAGGATGTAAAGAGCAACTGATAATAGATGCAGAGGTGACATATCAAGCTAAAACTAAACAAAGGTCACTACACTATGCATACATTGATTACCAAAAAGCTTTTGATAGTGTACCCCACTTATGGTTACTACAGATATTGGAAATATACAAAGTAGATCCTAAATTGATACAGTTCCTAAACATAGTTATGAAAAACTGGAAAACCACACTTAATATCCAAACAAACTCTAATAATATCACATCACAACCAATACAGATTAAGCGTGGAATATACCAAGGAGACTCATTAAGTCCTTTCTGGTTCTGTCTTGCTCTGAACCCACTATCCAACATGCTAAATAATACAAATTATGGATATAATATTACTGGAACATACCCACGCAAAATCACACATTTGCTATACATGGATGATCTAAAACTACTGGTAGCAACCAATCAACAACTCAACCAATTACTAAAGATAACGGAAGTATTCAGCAACGATATAAATATGTCTTTTGGAACAGACAAATGTAAGAAAAATAGCGTAGTCAAGGGAAAACACACTAAACAAGAAGATTACATATTGAATAACCACAGTGACTCCATAGAAGCGATGGAAAAAACAGATGCCTATAAGTATCTAGGATACAGACAAAAAATAGGAATAGATAATACAAATATTAAAGAATAACTAAAAGAAAAATATAGACAAAGACTAACAAAAATACTGAAAACATAATTGACAGCAAGAAACAAGACAAAAGCTATAAATACTTATGCTATACCAATATTGACCTACTCATTTGGCATAGTGAAATGGAGTAACACAGACCTAGAAGCACTCAATACACTTACACGTTCACAATGCCACAAATATAGAATACATCACATACATTCAGCAACAGAAAGATTCACATTAAGCAGAAAGGAAGGATGAAGGGGATTCATCGACATAAAAAACCTACATTATGGACAGGTGGACAATTTAAGAAAATTCTTTCTAGAATGAGCGGAAACTAGAAAAATACACAAAGCAATCACTCATATAAATACATTGGCTACACCACTGCAATTTCATAACCACTTCTACAACCCTTTAGATCACATAACATCAACAGATACGAAGAAAGTAAATTGGAAAAAGAAAACACTACATGGCAAGCACCTGTATCATCTAACACAGCCACACATCGATCAAGACGCATCCAACACATGGCTAAGAAAAGGCAATATATACAGTGAGACGGAACGATTCGTGATGGCAATACAGGATCAAACAATAAACACCAGATATTACAGCAAGCATATTATTGAAGATCCCAATACCACATCAGATAAATGCAGACTTTTCAAACAACAAATAGAAACAGTAGATCACATCACAAGTGGATGTACAATACTAGCAAATACAGAATACCCCAGAAGACATGACAATGTAGCAAAAATAATACATCAGCAACTTGCCATAAAACATAAACTAATAAAACAACACGTTCCCACATACAAGTATGCACCACAAAATGTACTGGAGAATGATGAATACAAACTACACTGGAACAGAACCATTATAACAGATAAAACAACACCACATAACAAACCTGACATCATACTCACCAATAAAAAGAAGAAATTAACACAACTAATCGAAATATCCATACCCAATACAACAAATATACAGAAGAAAACAGGAGAAAAAATTTAAAAATACATCCAACTGGCTGAGGAAGTCAAGGACATGTGGCATCAGGATAAAGTAGAAATTATACCGATTATACTATCAACTACAGGAGTCATACCACACAATATCCACCAGTACATCAATGCAATACAGCTACATCCAAACGTATATATACAACTACAGAAATCCATAATTATTGATACATGTTCAATAACCCGAAAGTTCTTAAATACAATGTAACATATACCATACAGTTAAAAGGAAGTCACGCTTGATGAAGGTCCGTGTCACTTTCCATTTTTAACCAGACTTAAGGTCTGAGAAAAATAGAAATAGTAATAATATTGAGCTGACACTTACATTGTTTTTTAATTAATTTTTGGGAGTAGTTTCTTTGGTAAATAATGACAGGTTCATAAGGAAACGAATGTAACTAATGTTTCTTATCAGCCATAATACAGTAGTGAAAATACTTTTCAGCTATTTCTTTTAGAAGATGATCTATATACAATCTTTAGAGAGGAGTGCTGAAAGACATTTTTTCACAGTAATACTGCTAGAGCTATGGATTTTCTTCTATATTTACAGTTTTCAATATTGAATGTAAACGATGTTTACATGGTACAAGGGTCTAGCAGCACACTGCAGGAATCTACATCCTTAACACTCATTTACATACATACATATAAAAAATACAATTTGGAAGCACACGTAAATACAACCATTTCAAACAATTCATTTATCTATTACACACACACACACACACACACACACACACACACACACATACACACATACACACACTCACACACACAGACACACACTAACACAAATGCTCAGTCGCTTTCAAGCTAACTGTGTAAGAACAGGAGGGTCCCAATTCCATTCACACAGATGAAGCATTTGTCACCATGGCTCAGCAAGTTGACTTTCAGCTGCAACACAGTACGTACCTCACGATATCACAATTGGAAGCCTACTTGCCACATGATATGTGGAGAATGATTTGCATCACTACGCAGGCACTTCTTGATATAAAGAGCATGTGTGATGCATGCTGCTCCCCCTTAGGTTGCCTTTAGATAGCACATCCAGATATGTAGAATTAATTGGAATTGTACCCACTTACAACACATGGATCTCAGCCTTTCACCCGGTAGATGAAATTGCCTGTACCCATATAAAATATTTTGGGAACAGCGAAATTTGCAAATTCGTAGTGGTTTAGGTATATTCAGAGTTTGCAGAACTCCAGAGTATTCATAACAACACAGATTGGCTTCACAAACGCCTCTGAAACCATAGCTACCTCCACAGCGATTAGTCCTTCATGGAAGATTGTGGGCCACTTAAAATTTGGCTTGGCGATGTAAGCTCTTGTGCCATTACACACATACCATAAATCTAAACGAATTTTAGAGTGGTTAGTGGTTTATAACATTCGCTATGATTTTGCTAAAAACTGAATTATTCATTAATTTATAAACATTCGTTTAAGAATCCCACACAACCAGAGCTCACTTTTTGGCATTAAGATCAGTGTACGCCTCCAGCCTAATATGCTGTTTGAAGGAGATGCTGCAGGAGACTCTAATAAGCCTCATCCTCGACCTCAGACGTTGCTGCAGGTTTCTGTAATGTAGAATGTACTTTTTCTTAGTCCTCAGCATATCGTCAGCTTTGGGATGGGAACATTTTATGAGACCAAGCGCTCTGGACACGACACTAAGTAACTGTGCACATCTTGCAAAGTGATGGGATATTGCAGGTGAGCCTCCAGGACATATCTGCCACCAACATCCACAGCCACATATGGAATCTCGTCTTCGAGTCAGACGATTTGATTTTTGTGTAGCTATCAGAACTAGCCAAGAAGCAAAATATACTGCATCGTACACCTGTAACACGGTTTACATTAAAGTAAAGGTAAGTTACTCAGGTTGTCAGATAGCCTGTACCCCTGCTTTCTCATTTATGGGTATTCACCTTGAAATAACTGTGAAAACACTGGTGAAGTACTCAGTGAACCATGCAATTAGAAAAAAAGCAACATATCAGTATCAATAAGTAGTTGGATGCTGATGTATGTCCGTTATAACACTGCGTCCCAAAAAACCCTGGCATGGTATAATTAAAGGCAAGACGCAGAGTGTATGTGCCCAAGCGTACATTATGGAATTTCTAAAAAAACATCTGTGTGCAGGAGCACACCTGTCTCCATATACAATTTAACACTTCGCTCTAAATTAGAGATATCGAACTGAAGTTAAGCATTTTCCACCTGTCTTTACTTTGCATTCGTTATGATAGTGCCTCTGAGTTTCATGGTGAATGAAACGTGGTTTTGTGGAGGTTCTGTATCAATAAATAAGCAAAGAACCCCTTCATTGTCAAAAGTTGGAACTTTACATCATCACAACGAGTAGCTCGTGACGCATTGCCACAGAAAATTTCTGGAGAGATGCGTACTTGAATCACAATGAATCCAGGAAGCAGAGAGATATTTTTGACGTAATTAATGTAGAGGATGATATGAACTTTTTTTACATTCTTAGGTATGACACTGACCTGATTATTCTCCGACCCAAAATCATCCAAGTGGACAACAAGAAAGTGAGAATCATACCCACCCAAATCAGGGAAGAAATAGATATGTCTTGGCAGTTTGTATTCTAAGTTGCATCCATTGAGACCTCTATGCAGAACTTATTCTTTAGTGGTCTCTACATTGAGTTTCCATAGCTCTATTGAATGATAGCCCACAAATATAACAGTTAACTATCTAACTTTTTGAACGCATTATTGTGGCCAAGCCAGACACGAAGCCGACGCCTACCAGAGTAGAACAAGTTTATATAGCAACTAGCTCTGCAGATGACGAAGAGATTGATGAAATGTATGATGACATGAAGGAAATTATTCAGATAGTGAATGGAGACGAAAATTCAATAGTTATGGTTGACTGGAATTCGACAGTAGGAAAAGGAAGAGAATGAAACGTAGTAGGTGAATATGGAATGGGGTAAAGAAGTGAAAGAGGAAGCCGCCTGGTAGAATTTTGCACAGAGCGTAACTTAATCATAGCTAACACTTGGTGCAAGAATCATGAAAGAATGTTGTATCATGAAAGAAGCCTAGAGATACTGGAAGGTTTTTGATACATTATATAGTGCTAAGACAGTGATTTAGAAACTAGGTTTTAAATTGTAAAAACATTTCCAGGGAAGATGTGGACTCAGACCATAATCTATTGGTTATGAAGTGCAGATTGAAACTGAAGAAACTGCAAAAAGGTGGGAATTTAAGGAGATAGGACCTAGATAAACTGACAGAACCAGAGGTTGTAGAAAGTTTCAGGGAGAGCATAAGGGAACGGTTGATAGGAATGGGGAAAGAAAGACAGTAGAAGAAGAATGGGTAGCTTTGAGGGATGAAATAGTGAATGCAGCAGAGGATCAATTAGATAAAAAGACGAGGGCTACAAGAAATCCTTGGGTATCAGAAGAAATATTGAGTTTAATTTATGAAAGGAGGAAATATAAAAATGCAGTAAACGAAGCAAGCAAAAAGGAATACAAACGTCTCAAAAATGAGATTGTTAGGAAGTGCAAAATGGCTAAGCAGGGATGGCTAGAGGACAAATGTAAGGATGTAGAGGCATATCTCACTAAGGGTACATACTGCCTACAGGAAAGTTAAAGAGACCCTTGTAGAAAACAGAACCACTTGTATGCATATCAAGAGCTCAGACAGAAACACCGTTGTAAGCAAAGAAGGGAATGCAGAAAGGTGGAAGGAGTATATAGAGGGTCCAATATTATGGAAATGGAAGAAGATGTTGATGGAGATGAAATGATAGATATGATACTATGTTAAAAGTTGGACAGAGCACTGAAAGACCTAACTCGAAAAAAGGCCCCAGGAGTAGAGAACATTCTATTAGAACCACTAACTACCTTGGGAGAGCCAGCCCTGAAAAAACCGTACCATATAGTGAGCGAGATGTATGAGAAATTGGAAATAACCTCAGACTTCAATAAAGAAGAATGCAGAAGATTAGATGGGTAGATCACATAACTAATGAGGAGGTATTGAATAGAATTGGAGAGAAGGGAAATTTGTGGCACAAGTAGAATAGGAGAAGGGATCGGTTGGTAGGACATGCTCTGAAGCATCAAGGGATCACCAATTTAGTATTGGAGGACTGCGTGGAGGGTAAAAATCGTAGCGAGAGACCACGAGATGAAACGCTATGCAGATTCAGAAGGATGTAGGTTGCAGTCGGTACTGGGAGATGAAGAAGCTTGCACAGGATAGAGTAGCATGGAAAGTTGCATCAAAGTAGTCTCTGGACTGAAGACCACAACAAGAGCAACAACTTTCTATTCGTGGAAGGCACCAACCTGCTGTGAGTTGGTAATAGGAATGTTGTTGCAATAAATATCATCAACATTTACTGCATGTTTTTTGTGTTCCGAAAGCCATTATCTCGCAGGGTAGTAGAAATGACTGAGACAGGTGTCATATCAGCATAGAGCATCTTAACAGTACACCACAGAAACTAATAAGCACTCAGAGTCAGCGTGTACAACAAAGAGACTTAAAGAATTTTATATCCTGGGTAGGTATTTCCACAAATACTGTTTCTTGCCTAGAGCAACCAATTAACTGTCTTTCTAAATACTCGTTGAGACAATCTGATTATCCGTGACAATAATTTCTCATACAATGATGTTTCAACAATTGAGCGAAATATAGGCAGGACACATATTTGATCTCACCCTTGGATAGTTGCAGATGTAGGTGCTTAGGAAGCATACCAGCACCTTTGGAAACATAGGGAAGGCTCCAACTTCATTATTCTTCAAATCTATTGGCTCCTTTCTTTCTCATGTACAACAAGTATATAATTGTGAACTGGATAGACAGTGTTTTGCCTGCTGAATTTGGGTAGGTCTGGGGTTCTTTCAGGGAATGAGATGCCTTCAAAGCTATAACACCAACAGACATTAGTCTTATTGTATATATCTGTAAGATCTGAATGTTTTGGGTAGTTTGACGCTCATGCTAAAAGTTCCATTCTACTCTGCAGTTGATTTTTCACGATATCTTTCCCAAAATTTTAAAATGTTTTTTTCTATATGATACTGCCTTCTCTTGGTGGGTGGGGGGCTGCGACAGCACACAGTGGAGAGCTTCTTGGCACATAAAGAGAACAAAAACAAGTAAGTACATCAAGGTGTACTACAAGACTGAGAGCCTTACCACGCCCTCTATCAGAAACGTAGCTCAGTTTGACACTCATGCTAAATGTTCCATTCTACTCTGCAGTTGTTTTTTCACGCCATCTTTCCCAAAATTTTAAAATGTTTTTTTTCTATATAATACTGCCTTCTCTTGGTGGGTGGGGAGCTGCGACAGCACACAGTGGAGAGCTTCCTGGCACATGATCAGAGAAAAAACAAGTAAGTACATCAAGGTGTACTACAAGACTGAGAGCCTTACCACGCCCTCTATCAGAAACGTAGCTCAGTTTGACACTCATGCTCAATGTTCCATTCTACTCTGCAGTTGCTTTTTCACGCCATCTTTCCCAAAATTTTAAAATGTTTATTTTTCTATATAATACTGGCTTCTCTTGGTGGGTGGGGGGCTGCGACAGCACACAGTGGAGAGCTTCCTGGCACATGATCAGAACAAAAGCAAGTAAGTACTTCAAGGTGTACTACAAGACTGAGAGCCTTACCACGCCCTCTATCAGAAACGTAGCTCAGTTTGACACTCATGATAAAAGTTCCATTCTACTCTGCAGTTGATTTTTCACGCCATCTTTCCCAAAATTTTAAAATGTTTTTTTCTATATGATACTGCCTTCTCTTGGTGGGTGGGGGGCTGCGACAGCACACAGTGGAGAGCTTCCTGGCACATAAACAGAACAAAATCAAGTAAGTACATGAAGGTGTACTACAAGACTGAGAGCCTTACTACGCCCTCTATCTGAAACGTAGCTCAGTTTGACACTCATGCTAAATGTTCCATTCTACTCTGCAGTTGTTTTTTCACGCCATTTTTCCCAAAATTTTAAAATGTTTTTTTCTATATAATACTGCCTTCTCTTGGTGGGTGGGGGGCTGCGACAGCACACAGTGGAGAGTTTCCTGGCACATAAACAGAACAACAACAAGTAAGTACATCAAGGTGAACTACAAGACTGAGAGCCTTACCACGCCCTCTATCAGAAACGTAGCTCAGTTTGACACTCATGCTAAATGTTCCATTCTACTCTGCAGTTGTTTTCTCACGCCATCTTTCCCAATATTTTAAAATGTTTTTTTCTATATAATACTGCCTTCTCTTGGTGGGTGGGGGGATGCGACAGCACACAGTGGAGAGCTTCCTGGCACATGATCAGAACAAAACCAAGTAAGTTCATCAAGGTGTACTACAAGACTGAGAGCCTTACCACACCCTCTATCAGAAACGTAGCTCAGTTTGACACTCATGCTAAATGTTCCATTCTAGTCTGCAGTTGTTTTTTCACGCCATCTTTCCCAAAATTTTAAAATGTTTTTTTCTATATGATACTGCCTTCTCTTGGTGGGTGGGGGATGCGACAGCACACAGTGGAGAGCTTCCTGGCACATGATCAGAACAAAAACAAGTAAGTACATCAAGGTGTACTACAAGACTGAGAGCCTTACTACGCCCTCTATCAGAAACGTAGCTCAGTTTGACACTCATGCTAAAAGTTCCATTCTACTCTGCAGTTGATTTTTCACGCCAACTTTCCCAAAATTTTTAAATGTTTTTTCTATATAATACTGCCTTCTCTTGGTGGGTGGGGGGCTGCGACAGCACACAGTGGAGAGCTTCCTGGCACATAAACAGAACAAAAACAAGTAAGTACATCAAGGTGTACTACAAGACTGAGAGCCTTACCACGCCCTCTATCAGAAACGTAGCTCAGTTTGACACTCATGCTAAATGTTCCATTCTACTCTGCAGTTGATTTTTCACGCCATCTTTCCCAAAATTTTAAAATGTTTTTTTCTATATGATACTGCCTTCTCTTGGTGGGTGGGGGGATGCGACAGCACACAGTGGAGAGCTTCCTGGCACATGATCAGAACAAAACCAAGTAAGTTCATCAAGGTGTACTACAAGACTGAGAGCCTTACCACGCCCTCTATCAGAAACGTAGCTCAGTTTGACACTCATGCTAAAAGTTCCATTCTACTCTGCAGTTGATTTTTCACGCCAACTTTCCCAAAATTTTAAAATGTTTTTTCTATATAATACTGCCTTCTCTTGGTGGGTGGGGGGCTGCGACAGCACACAGTGGGGAGCTTCCTGGCACATAAACAGAACAAAAACAAGTAAGTACATCAAGGTGTACTACAAGACTGAGAGCCTTACCACGCCCTCTATCAGAAACGTAGCTCAGTTTGACACTCATGCTAAATGTTCCATTCTACTCTGCAGTTGTTTTCTCACGCCATCTTTCCCAATATTTTAAAATGTTTTTTTCTATATAATACTGCCTTCTCTTGGTGGGTGGGGGGATGCGACAGCACACAGTGGAGAGCTTCCTGGCACATGATCAGAACAAAACCAAGTAAGTTCATCAAGGTGTACTACAAGACTGAGAGCCTTACCACACCCTCTATCAGAAACGTAGCTCAGTTTGACACTCATGCTAAATGTTCCATTCTACTCTGCAGTTGTTTTTTCACGCCATCTTTCCCAAAAGTTTAAAATGTTTTTTTCTATATGATACTGCCTTCTCTTGGTGGGTGGGGGATGCGACAGCACACAGTGGAGAGCTTCCTGGCACATGATCAGAACAAAACCAAGTAAGTACATCAAGGTGTACTACAAGACTGAGAGCCTTACCACGCCCTCTATCAGAAACGTAGCTCAGTTTGACACTCATG
The DNA here is from genome assembly GCF_023864275.1 of Schistocerca cancellata. Taxonomy (NCBI): domain Eukaryota; kingdom Metazoa; phylum Arthropoda; class Insecta; order Orthoptera; family Acrididae; genus Schistocerca; species Schistocerca cancellata. The sequence continues at coordinate 125,346,197 of NC_064631.1, forward strand.
CTAAGTGTTCCATTCTACTCTGCAGTTGTTTTTTCACGCCATCTTTCCCAAAATTTTAAAATGTTTTTTTCTATATGATACTGCCTTCTCTTGGTGGGTGGGGGGCTGCGACAGCACACAGTGGAGAGCTTCCTGGCACATGATCAGAACAAAAACAAGTAAGTACATCAAGTTGTACTACAAGACTGAGAGCCTTACCACGCCCTCTATCAGAAACGTAGCTCAGTTTGACACTCATGCTAAATGTTCCATTCTACTCTGCAGTTGTTTTTTCACGCCATCTTTCCCAAAATTTTAAAATGTTTTTTTCTATATAATACTGCCTTCTCTTGGTGGGTGGGGGGCTGCGACAGCACACAGTGGAGAGCTTTCTGGCACATAAACAGAACAAAAACAAGTAAGTACATCAAGGTGTACTACAAGACTGAGAGCCTTACCACACCCTCTATCAGAAACGTAGCTCAGTTTGACACTCATACTAAAAGTTCCATTCTACTCTGCAGTTGATTTTTCACACCATCTTTCCCAAAATTTTAAAATGTTTTTTTCTATATGATACTGCCTTCTCTTGGTGGGTGGGGGGATGCGACAGCACACAGTGAAGTGCTTCCTGGCACATAAACAGAACAAAAAAAAGTAAGTACATCAAGGTGTACTACAAGACTGAGAGCCTTACCACGCCCTCTATCAGAAACGTAGCTCAGTTTGACACTCATGCTCAAAGTTCCATTCTACTCTGCAGTTGATTTTTCACGCCATCTTTCCCAAAATTTTAAAATGTTTTTTTCTATATGATACTGCCTTCTCTTGGTGGGTGGGGGGCTGCGACAGCACACAGTGGAGAGCTTCCTGGCACATAAACAGAACAAAATCAAGTATGTACATGAAGGTGTACTACAAGACTGAGAGCCTTACTACGCCCTCTATCTGAAACGTAGCTCAGTTTGACACTCATGCTAAATGTTCCATTCTACTCTGCAGTTGTTTTTTCACGCCATTTTTCCCAAAATTTTAAAATGTTTTTTTCTATATAATACTGCCTTCTCATGGTGGGTGAGGGGCTGCGACAGCACACAGTGGAGAGTTTCCTGGCACATAAACAGAACAACAACAAGTAAGTACATCAAGGTGTACTACAAGACTGAGAGCCTTACCACACCCTCTATCAGAAACGTAGCTCAGTTTGACACTCATGCTAAAAGTTCCATTCTACTCTGCAGTTGATTTTTCACGCCAACTTTCCCAAATTTTTAAAATGTTTTTTCTATATAATACTGCCTTCTCTTGGTGGGTGGGGGGCTGCGACAGCACACAGTGGAGAGCTTCCTGGCACATAAACAGAACAAAAACAAGTAAGTACATCAAGGTGTACTACAAGACTGAGAGCCTTACCACGCCCTCTATCAGAAACGTAGCTCAGTTTGACACTCATGCTAAATGTTCCATTCTACTCTGCAGTCGATTTTTCACGCCATCTTTCCCAAAATTTTAAAATGTTTTTTTCTATATGATACTGCCTTCTCTTGGTGGGTGGGGGGATGCGACAGCACACAGTGGAGAGCTTCCTGGCACATGATCAGAACAAAACCAAGTAAGTTCATCAAGGTGTACTACAAGACTGAGAGCCTTACCGCGCCCTCTATCAGAAACGTAGCTCAGTTTGACACTCATGCTAAAAGTTCCATTCTACTCTGCAGTTGATTTTTCACGCCAACTTTCCCAAAATTTTAAAATGTTTTTTCTATATAATACTGCCTTCTCTTGGTGGGTGGGGGGCTGCGACAGCACACAGTGGAGAGCTTCCTGGCACATAAACAGAACAAAAACAAGTAAGTACATCAAGGTGTACTACAAGACTGAGAGCCTTACCACGCCCTCTATCAGAAACGTAGCTCAGTTTGACACTCATGCTAAATGTTCCATTCTACTCTGCAGTTGTTTTCTCACGCCATCTTTCCCAATATTTTAAAATGTTTTTTTCTATATAATACTGCCTTCTCTTGGTGGGTGGGGGGATGCGACAGCACACAGTGGAGAGCTTCCTGGCACATGATCAGAACAAAACCAAGTAAGTTCATCAAGGTGTACTACAAGACTGAGAGCCTTACCACACCCTCTATCAGAAACGTAGCTCAGTTTGACACTCATGCTAAATGTTCCATTCTACTCTGCAGTTGTTTTTTCACGCCATCTTTCCCAAAAGTTTAAAATGTTTTTTTCTATATGATACTGCCTTCTCTTGGTGGGTGGGGGATGCGACAGCACACAGTGGAGAGCTTCCTGGCACATGATCAGAACAAAACCAAGTAAGTACATCAAGGTGTACTACAAGACTGAGAGCCTTACCACGCCCTCTATCAGAAACGTAGCTCAGTTTGACACTCATGCTAAGTGTTCCATTCTACTCTGCAGTTGTTTTTTCACGCCATCTTTCCCAAAATTTTAAAATGTTTTTTTCTATATGATACTGCCTTCTCTTGGTGGGTGGGGGGCTGCGACAGCACACAGTGGAGAGCTTCCTGGCACATGATCAGAACAAAAACAAGTAAGTACATCAAGGTGTACTACAAGACTGAGAGCCTTACCACACCCTCTATCAGAAACGTAGCTCAGTTTGACACTCATGCTAAAAGTTCCATTCTACTCTGCAGTTGATTTTTCACACCATCTTTCCCAAAATTTTAAAATGTTTTTTTCTATATGATACTGCCTTCTCTTGGTGGGATGGGGGATGCGACAGCACACAGTGGAGAGCTTCCTGGCACATGATCAGAACAACAACAAGTAAGTACATCAAGGTGTACTACAAGACTGAGAGCCTTACCACGCCCTCTATCAGAAACGTAGCTCAGTTTGACACTCATGCTAAAAGTTCCATTCTACTCTGCAGTTGATTTTTCACACCATTTTTCCCAAAATTTTAAAATGTCTTTTTCTATATGATACTGCCTTCTCTTGGTGGGTGGGGGGATGCGACAGCACACAGTGAAGTGCTTCCTGGCACATAAACAGAACAAAAAAAAGTAAGTACATCAAGGTGTACTACAAGACTGAGAGCCTTACCACGCCCTCTATCAGAAACGTAGCTCAGTTTGACACTCATGCTCAAAGTTCCATTCTACTCTGAAGTTGGTTTTTCACGCCATTTTTCCCAAAATTTTAAAATGTTTTTTTCTATATGATACTGCCTTCTCTTGGTGGGTGGGGGGATGCGACAGCACACAGTGGAGTGCTTCCTGGCACATAAACAGAACAAAAACAAGTAAGTACATCAAGGTGTACTACAAGACTGAGAGCCTTACCACGCCCTCTATCAGAAACGTAGCTCAGTTTGACACTCATGCTAAAAGTTCCATTCTACTCTTCAGTTGTTTTTTCACGCCATCTTTCCCAAAATTTTAAAATGTTTTTTTCTCTATATGATACTGCCTTCTCTTGGTGGGTGGGGGGATGCGACAGCACACAGTGGAGTGATTCCTGGCACATAAACAGAACAACAACAAGTAAGTACATCAAGGTGAACTACAAGACTGAGAGCCTTACCACGCCCTCCATCAGAAACGTAGCTCAGTTTGACACTCATGCTAATTGTTCCATTCTACTCTGCAGTTGTTTTCTCACGCCATCTTTCCCAATATTTTAAAATGTTTTTTTCTATATAATACTGCCTTCTCTTGGTGGGTGGGGGGATGCGACAGCACACAGTGGAGAGCTTCCTGGCACATGATCAGAACAAAACCAAGTAAGATCATCAAGGTGTACTACAAGACTGAGAGCCTTACCACACCCTCTATCAGAAACGTAGCTCAGTTTGACACTCATGCTAAATGTTCCATTCTACTCTGCAGTTGTTTTTTCACGCCATCTTTCCCAAAATTTTAAAATGTCTTTTTCTATATGATACTGCCTTCTCTTGGTGGGTGGGGGATGCGACAGCACACAGTGGAGAGCTTCCTGGCACATGATCAGAACAAAAACAAGTAAGTACATCAAGGTGTACTACAAGACTGAGAGCCTTACTACGCCCTCTACCAGAAACGTAGCTCAGTTTGACACTCATGCTAAAAGTTCCATTCTACTCTGCAGTTGATTTTTCACGCCAACTTTCCCAAAATTTTAAAATCTTTTTTCTATATAATACTGCTTTCTCTTGGTGGGTGGGGGGCTGCGACAGCACACAGTGGAGAGCTTCCTGGCACATAAACAGAACAAAAACAAGTAAGTACATGAAGGTGTACTACAAGACTGAGAGCCTTACTACGCCCTCTATCAGAAACGTAGCTCAGTTTGACACTCATGCTAAATGTTCCATTCTACTCTGCAGTTGTTTTTTCACGCCATCTTTCCCAAAATTTTAAAATGTTTTTTTCTATATGATACTGCCTTCTCTTGGTGGGTGGGGGATGCGACAGCACACAGTGGAGAGCTTCCTGGCACATAATCAGAACAAAAACAAGTAAGTACATCAAGGTGTACTACAAGACTGAGAGCCTTACTACGCCCTCTATCAGAAACGTAGCTCAGTTTGACACTCATGCTAAAAGTTCCATTCTACTCTGCAGTTGATTTTTCACGCCAACTTTCCCAAAATTTTAAAATGTTTTTTCTATATAATACTGCCTTCTCTTGGTGGGTGGGGGGCTGCGACAGCACACAGTGGAGAGCTTCCTGGCACATAAACAGAACAAAAACAAGTAAGTACATCAAGGTGTACTACAAGACTGAGAGCCTTACTACGCCCTCTATCAGAAACGTAGCTCAGTTTGACACTCATGCTAAATGTTCCATTCTACTCTGCAGTTGTTTTTTCACGCCATCTTTCCCAAAATTTTAAAATGTTTTTTTCTATATGATACTGCCTTCTCTTGGTGGGTGGGGGGCTGCGACAGCACACAGTGGAGAGCTTCCTGGCACATAAACAGAACAAAAACAAGTAAGTACATCAAGGTGTACTATAAGACTGAGAGCCTTACCACGCCCTCTATCAGAAACGTAGCTCAGTTTGACACTCATGCTAAATGTTCCATTCTACTCTGCAGTTGTTTTCTCACGCCATCTTTCCCAATATTTTAAAATGTTTTTTTCTATATAATACATCCTTCTCTAGGTGGGTGGGGGGATGCAACAGCACACAGTGGAGAGCTTCCTGGCACATGATCAGAACAAAACCAAGTAAGTTCATCAAGGTGTACTACAAAACTGAGAGCCTTACCACACCCTCTATCAGAAACGTAGCTCAGTTTGACACTCATGCTAAATGTTCCATTCTACTCAGCAGTTGCTTTTTCACGCCATCTTTCCCAAAAGTTTAAAATGTTTTTTTCTATATGATACTGCCTTCTCTTGGTGGGTGGGGGATGCGACAGCACACAGTGGAGAGCTTCCTGGCACATGATCAGAACAAAAACAAGTAAGTACATCAAGGTGTACTACAAGACTGAGAGCCTTACTACGCCCTCTATCAGAAACGTAGCTCAGTTTGACACTCATGCTAAAAGTTCCATTCTACTCTGCAGTTGATTTTTCACGCCAACTTTCCCAAATTTTAAAATGTTTTTTCTATTTAATACTGCCTTCTCTTGGTGGGTGGGGGGCTGCGACAGCACACAGTGGAGAGCTTCCTGGCACATAAACAGAACAAAAACAAGTAAGTACATGAAGGTGTACTACAAGACTGAGAGCCTTACCACGCCCTCTATCAGAAACGTAGCTCAGTTTGACACTCATGCTAAATGTTCCATTCTACTCTGCAGTTGTTTTTTCACGCCATCTTTCCCAAAATTTTAAAATGTTTTTTTCTATATAATACTGCCTTCTCTTGGTGGGTGGGGGGCTGCGACAGCACACAGTGGAGAGCTTTCTGGCACATAAACAGAACAAAAACAAGTAAGTACATCAAGGTGTACTACAAGACTGAGAGCCTTACCACGCCCTCTATCAGAAACGTAGCTCAGTTTGACACTCATGCTAAATGTTCCATTCTACTCTGCAGTTTTTTTTCACGCCATCTTTCCCAAAATTTTAAAATGTTTTTTTCTATATGATACTGCCTTCTCTTGGTGGGTGGGGGGATGCGACAGCACACAGTGGAGAGCTTCCTGGCACATGATCAGAACAAAAACAAGTAAGTACATCAAGGTGTACTACAAGACTGAGAGCATTACCACGCCCTCTATAAGAAACGTAGCTCAGTTTGACACTCATGCTAAAAGTTCCATTCTACTCTGCAGTTGATTTTTCACGCCATCTTTCCCAAAATTTTAAAATGTTTTTTTCTATATAATACTGCCTTCTCTAGGTGGGTGGGTGGCTGCGACAGCACACAGTGGAGAGCTTCCTGGCACATAAACAGAACAACAACAAGTAAGTACATCAAGGTGTACTACAAGACTGAGAACCTTACCACCCCCTCTATCAGAAACGTAGCTCAGTTTGACACTCACGCTAAAAGTTCCATTCTACTCTGCAGTTGTTTTCTCACGCCATCTTTCCCAATATTTTAAAATGTTTTTTTCTATATGATACTGCCTTCTCTTGGTGGGTGGGAGGATGCGACAGCACACAGTGGAGAGCTTCCTGGCACATGATCAGAACAAAACCAAGTAAGTACATCAAGGTGTACTACAAGACTGAGAGCCTTACCACGCCCTCTATCAGAAACGTAGCTCAGTTTGACACTCATGCTAAATGTTCCATTCTACTCTGCAGTTGCTTTTTCACGCCATCTTTCCCAAAATTTTATAATGTTTTTTTCTATATAATACTGCCTTCTCTTGGTGGGTGGGGGGCTGCGACAGCACACAGTGGAGAGCTTCCAGGCACATGATCAGAACAAAAACAAGTAAGTACATCAAGGTGTACTACAAGACTGAGAGCCTTACCACGCCCTCTATCAGAAACGTAGCTCAGTTTGACACTCATGCTAAATGTTCCATTCTACTCTGCAGTTGTTTTTTCACACCATCTTTCCCAAAATTTTAAAATGTTTTTTTCTATATAATACTGCCTTCTCTTGGTGGGTGGGGGGCTGCGACAGCACACAGTGGAGAGCTTTCTGGCACATAAACAGAACAAAAACAAGTAAGTACATCAAGGTGTACTACAAGACTGAGAGCCTTACCACACCCTCTATCAGAAACGTAGCTCAGTTTGACACTCACGCTAAAAGTTCCATTCTACTCTGCAGTTGATATTTCACACCATCTTTCCCAAAATTTTAAAATGTTTTTTTCTATATGATACTGCCTTCTCTTGGTGGGATGGGGGATGCGACAGCACACAGTGGAGAGCTTCCTGGCACATGATCAGAACAACAACAAGTAAGTAAATCAAGGTGTACTACAAGACTGAGAGCCTTACCACGCCCTCTATCAGAAACGTAGCTCAGTTTGACACTCATGCTAAAAGTTCCATTCTACTCTGCAGTTGATTTTTCACACCATTTTTCCCAAAATTTTAAAATGTTTTTTTCTATATGATACTGCCTTCTCTTGGTGGGTGGGGGGATGCGACAGCACACAGTGAAGTGCTTCCTGGCACATAAACAGAACAAAAAAAAGTAAGTACATCAAGGTGTACTACAAGACTGAGAGCCTTACCACGCCCTCTATCAGAAACGTAGCTCAGTTTGACACTCATGCTCAAAGTTCCATTCTACTCTGAAGTTGGTTTTTCACGCCATTTTTCCCAAAATTTTAAAATGTTTTTTTCTATATGATACTGCCTTCTCTTGGTGGGTGGGGGGATGCGACAGCACACAGTGGAGTGCTTCCTGGCACATAAACAGAACAAAAACATGTAAGTACATCAAGGTGTACTACATGACTGAGAGCCTTACCACGCCCTCTATCAGAAACCTAGCTCAGTTTGACACTCATGCTCAAAGTTCCATTCTACTCTGAAGTTGGTTTTTCACGCCATTTTTCCCAAAATTTTAAAATGTTTTTTTCTATATGATACTGCCTTCTCTTGGTGGGTGGGGGGATGCGACAGCACACAGTGGAGTGCTTCCTGGCACATAAACAGAACAAAAACAAGTAAGTACATCAAGGTGTACTACAGGACTGAGAGCCTTACCACGCCCTCTATCAGAAACGTAGCTCAGTTTGACACTCATGCTAAAAGTTCCATTCTACTCTGCAGTGGTTTTTTCACGCCATCTTTCCCAAAATTTTAAAATGTGTTTTTCTATATAATACTGCCTTCTCTTGGTGGGTGGGGGGCTGCGACAGCACACAGTGGAGAGCTTTCTGGCACATAAACAGAACAAAAACAAGTAAGTACATCAAGGTGTACTACAAGACTGAGAGCCTTACCACGCCCTCTATCAGAAACGTAGCTCAGTTTGACACTCATGCTAAAAGTTCCATTCTACTCTGCAGTTAATTTTTCACACCATCTTTCCCAAAATTTTAAAATGTTTTTTTCTATATGATACTGCCTTCTCTTGGTGGGATGGGGAATGCGACAGCACACAGTGGAGAGCTTCCTGGCACATGATCAGAACAACAACAAGTAAGTACATCAAGGTGTACTACAAGACTGAGAGCCTTACCACGCCCTCTATCAGAAACGTAGCTCAGTTTGACACTCATGCTAAAAGTTCCATTCTACTCTGCAGTTGATTTTTCACACCATTTTTCCCAAAAATTTAAAATGTTTTTTTCTATATGATACTGCCTTCTCTTGGTGGGTGGGGGGATGCGACAGCACACAGTGAAGTGCTTCCTGGCACATAAACAGAACAAAAACAAGTAAGTACATCAAGGTGTACTACAAGACTGAGAGCCTTACCACGCCCTCTATCAGAAACGTAGCTCAGTTTGACACTCATGCTAAATGTTCCATTCTACTCTGCAGTTGTTTTTTCACGCCATCTTTCCCAAAATTTTAAAATGTTTTTTTCTATATAATACTGCCTTCTCTTGGTGGGTGGGGGGCTGCGACAGCACACAGTGGAGAGCTTTCTGGCACATAAACAGAACAAAAACAAGTAAGTACATCAAGGTGTACTACAAGACTGAGAGCCTTACCACGCCCTCTATCAGAAACGTAGCTCAGTTTGACACTCATGCTAAATGTTCCATTCTACTCTGCAGTTGTTTTTTCACGCCATCTTACCCAAAATTTTAAAATGTTTTTTTCTATATAATACTGCCTTCTCTTGGTGGGTGGGGGGCTGCGACAGCACACAGTGGAGAGCTTTCTGGCACATAAACAGAACAAAAACAAGTAAGTACATCAAGGTGTACTACAAGACTGAGAGCCTTACCACACCCTCTATCAGAAACGTAGCTCAGTTTGACACTCATGCTAAAAGTTCCATTCTACTCTGCAGTTGATTTTTCACACCATTTTTCCCAAAATTTTAAAATGTTTTTTTCTATATGATACTGCCTTCTCTTGGTGGGTGGGGGGATGCGACAGCACACAGTGGAGTGCTTCCTGGCACATAAACAGAACAAAAACAAGTAAGTACATCAAGGTGTACTACAAGACTGAGAGCCTTACCACGCCCTCTATCAGAAACGTAGCTCAGTTTGACACTCATGCTAAAAGTTCCATTCTACTCTGCAGTTGATTTTTCACACCATTTTTCCCAAAATTTTAAAATGTTTTTTTCTATATAATACTGCCTTCTCTTGGTGGGTGGGGGGCTGCGACAGCACACAGTGGAGAGCTTCCTGGCACATGATCAGAACAAAAACAAGTAAGTACATCAAGGTGTACTACAAGACTGAGAGCCTTACCACGCCCTCTATCAGAAACGTAGCTCAGTTTGACACTCATGCTAAATGTTCCATTCTACTCTGCAGTTGTTTTTTCACGCCATCTTTCCCAAAATTTTAAAATGTTTTTTTCTATATAATACTGCCTTCTCTTGGTGGGTGGGGGGCTGCGACAGCACACAGTGGAGAGCTTTCTGGCACATAAACAGAACAAAAACAAGTAAGTACATCAAGGTGAACTACAAGACTGAGAGCCTTACCACACCCTCTATCAGAAACGTAGCTCAGTTTGACACTCATGCTAAAAGTTCCATTCTACTCTGCAGTTGATTTTTCACACCATCTTTCCCAAAATTTTAAAATGTTTTTTTTTTTTGATACTGCCTTCTCTTGGTGGGATGGGGGATGCGACAGCACACAGTGGAGAGCTTCCTGGCACATGATCAGAACAACAACAAGTAAGTACATCAAGGTGTACTACAAGACTGAGAGCCTTACCACGCCCTCTTTCAGAAACGTAGCTCAGTTTGACACTCATGCTAAAAGTTCCATTCTACTCTGCAGTTGATTTTTCACACCATTTTTCCCAAAATTTTAAAATGTTTTTTTCTATATGATACTGCCTTCTCTTGGTGGGTGGGGGGATGCGACAGCACACAGTGAAGTGCTTCCTGGCACATAAACAGAACAAAAAAAAGTAAGTACATCAAGGTGTACTACAAGACTGAGAGCCTTACCACGCCCTCTATCAGAAACGTAGCTCAGTTTGACACTCATGCTCAAAGTTCCATTCTACTCTGAAGTTGGTTTTTCACGCCATTTTTCCCAAAATTTTATAATGTTTTTTCTATATGATACTGCCTTCTCTTGGTGGGTGGGGGGATGCGACAGCACCCAGTGGAGTGCTTCCTGGCACATAAACAGAACAAAAACAAGTAAGTACATCAAGGTGTACTACAAGACTGAGAGCCTTACCACGCCCTCTATCAGAAACGTAGCTCAGTTTGACACTCATGCTAAAAGTTCCATTCTACTCTGCAGTTGTTTTTTCACGCCATCTTTCCCAAAATTTTAAAATGTTTTTTTCTATATAATACTGCCTTCTCTTGGTGGGTGGGGGGCTGCGACAGCACACAGTGGAGAGCTTTCTGGCACATAAACAGAACAAAAACAAGTAAGTACATCAAGGTGTACTACAAGACTGAAAGCCTTACCACACCCTCTATCAGAAACGTAGCTCAGTTTGACACTCATGCTAAAAGTTCCATTCTACTCTGCAGTTGATTTTTCACACCATTTTACCCAAAATTTTAAAATGTTTTTTTCTATATAATACTGCCTTCTCTTGGTGGGTGGGGGGCTGCGACAGCACACAGTGGAGAGCTTTCTGGCACATAAACAGAACAAAAACAAGTAAGTACATCAAGGTGTACTACAAGACTGAGAGCCTTACCACGCCCTCTATCAGAAACGTAGCTCAGTTTGACACTCATGCTCAAAGTTCCATTCTACTCTGAAGTTGGTTTTTCACGCCATTTTTCCCAAAATTTTAAACTGTTTTTTTCTATATGATACTGCCTTCTCTTGGTGGGTGGGGGGATGCGACAGGACACAGTGGAGTGCTTCCTGGCACATAAACAGAACAAAAACAAGTAAGTACATCAAGGTGTACTACAAGACTGAGAGCCTTACCACGCCCTCTATCAGAAACGTAGCTCAGTTTGACACTCATGCTCAAAGTTCCATTCTACTCTAAAGTTGGTTTTTCACGCCATTTTTCCCAAAATTTTAAAATGTTTTTTTCTATATGATACTGCCTTCTCTTGGTGGGTGGGGGGATGCGACAGCACACAGTGGAGTGCTTCCTGGCACATAAACAGAACAAAAACAAGTAAGTACATCAAGGTGTACTACAGGACTGAGAGCCTTACCACGCCCTCTATCAGAAACGTAGCTCAGTTTGACACTCATGCTAAAAGTTCCATTCTACTCTGCAGTTGTTTTTTCACGCCATCTTTCCCAAAATTTTAAAATGTTTTTTTCTATATAATACTGCCTTCTCTTGGTGGGTGGGGGGCTGCGACAGCACACAGTGGAGAGCTTTCTGGCACATAAACAGAACAAAAACAAGTAAGTACATCAAGGTGTACTACAAGACTGAGAGCCTTACCACACCCTCTATCAGAAACGTAGCTCAGTTTGACACTCATGCTAAAAGTTCCATTCTACTCTGCAGTTGATTTTTCACACCATCTTTCCCAAAATTTTAAAATGTTTTTTTCTATATGATACTTCCTTCTCTTGGTGGGATGGGGGATGCGACAGCACACAGTGGAGAGCTTCCTGGCACATGATCAGAACAACAACAAGTAAGTACATCAAGGTGTACTACAAGACTGAGAGCCTTACCACGCCCTCTATCAGAAACGTAGCTCAGTTTGACACTCATGCTAAAAGTTCCATTCTACTCTGCAGTTGATTTTTCACACCATTTTTCCCAAAATTTTAAAATGTTTTTTTCTATATGATACTGCCTTCTCTTGGTGGGTGGGGGGATGCGACAGCACACAGTGGAGTGCTTCCTGGCACATAAACAGAACAAAAACAAGTAAGTACATCAAGGTGTACTACAAGACTGAGAGCCTTACCACGCCCTCTATCAGAAACCTATCTCAGTTTGACACTCATGCTCAAAGTTCCATTCTACTCTGAAGTTGGTTTTTCACGCCACTTTTCCCAAAATTTTAAAATGTTTTTTTCTATATGATACTGCCTTCTCTTGGTGGGTGGGGGGATGCGACAGCACACAGTGGAGTGCTTCCTGGCACATAAACAGAACAAAAACAAGTAAGTACATCAAGGTGTACTACAGGACTGAGAGCCTTACCACGCCCTCTATCAGAAACGTAGCTCAGTTTGACACTCATGCTAAAAGTTCCATTCTACTCTGCAGTGGTTTTTTCACGCCATCTTTCCCAAAATATTAAAATGTTTTTTTCTATATAATACTGCCTTCTCTTGGTGGGTGGGGGGCTGCGACAGCACACAGTGGAGAGCTTTCTGGCACATAAACAGAACAAAAACAAGTAAGTACATCAAGGTGTACTACAAGACTGAGAGCCTTACCACACCCTCTATCAGAAACGTAGCTCAGTTTGACACTCATGCTAAAAGTTCCATTCTACTCTGCAGTTAATTTTTCACACCATCTTTCCCAAAATTTTAAAATGTTTTTTTCTATATGATACTGCCTTCTCTTGGTGGGATGGGGGATGCGACAGCACACAGTGGAGAGCTTCCTGGCACATGATCAGAACAACAACAAGTAAGTACATCAAGGTGTACTACAAGACTGAGAGCCTTACCACGCCCTCTATCAGAAACGTAGCTCAGTTTGACACTCATGCTAAAAGTTCCATTCTACTCTGCAGTTGATTTTTCACACCATTTTTCCCAAAATTTTAAAATGTTTTTTTCTATATGATACTGCCTTCTCATGGTGGGTGGGGGGATGCGACAGCACACAGTGAAGTGCTTCCTGGCACATAAACAGAACAAAAACAAGTAAGTACATCAAGGTGTACTACAAGACTGAGAGCCTTACCACGCCCTCTATCAGAAACGTAGCTCAGTTTGACACTCATGCTAAATGTTCCATTCTACTCTGCAGTCGTTTTTTCACGCCATCTTTCCCAAAATTTTAAAATGTTTTTTTCTATATAATACTGCCTTCTCTTGGTGGGTGGGGGGCTGCGACAGCACACAGTGGAGAGCTTTCTGGCACATAAACAGAACAAAAACAAGTAAGTACATCAAGGTGTACTACAAGACTGAGAGCCTTACCACGCCCTCTATCAGAAACGTAGCTCAGTTTGACACTCATGCTAAACGTTCCATTCTACTCTGCAGTTGTTTTTTCACGCCATCTTTCCCAAAATTTTAAAATGTTTTTTTTCTATATAATACTGCCTTCTCTTGGTGGGTGGGGGGATGCGACAGCACACAGTGGAGTGCTTCCTGGCACATAAACAGAACAAAAACAAGTAAGTACATCAAGGTGTACTACAAGACTGAGAGCCTTACCACGCCCTCTATCAGAAACGTAGCTCAGTTTGACACTCATGCTAAATGTTCCATTCTACTCTGCAGTTGTTTTTTCACGCCATCTTTCCCAAAATTTTAAAATGTTTTTTTCTATATAATACTGCCTTCTCTTGGTGGGTGGGGGGCTGCGACAGCACACAGTGGAGGGCTATCTGGCACATAAACAGAACAAAAACAAGTAAGTACATCAAGGTGTACTACAAGACTGAGAGCCTTACCACACCCTCTATCAGAAACGTAGCTCAGTTTGACACTCATGCTGAAAGTTCCATTCTACTCTGCAGTTGATTTTTCACACCATCTTTCCCAAAATTTTAAAATGTTTTTTTCTATATGATACTGCCTTCTCTTGGTGGGATGGGGGATGCGACAGCACACAGTGGAGAGCTTCCTGGCACATGATCAGAACAACAACAAGTAAGTACATCAAGGTGTACTACAAGACTGAGAGCCTTACCACGCCCTCTTTCAGAAACGTAGCTCAGTTTGACACTCATGCTAAAAGTTCCATTCTACTCTGCAGTTGATTTTTCACACCATTTTTCCCAAAATTTTAAAAAGTTTTTTTCTATATGATACTGCCTTCTCTTGGTGGGTGGGGGGATGCGACAGCACACAGTGAAGTGCATCCTGGCACATAAGCAGAACAAAAAAAAGTAAGTACATCAAGGTGTACTACAAGACTGAGAGCCTTACCACGCCCTCTATCAGAAACGTAGCTCAGTTTGACACTCATGCTCAAAGTTCCATTCTACTCTGAAGTTGGTTTTTCACGCCATTTTTCCCAAAATTTTAAAATGTTTTTTTCTATATGATACTGCCTTCTCTTGGTGGGTGGGGGGATGCGACAGCACACAGTGGAGTGCTTCCTGGCACATAAACAGAACAAAAACAAGTAAGTACATCAAGGTGTACTACAAGACTGAGAGCCTTACCACGCCCTCTATCAGAAACGTAGCTCAGTTTGACACTCATGCTAAAAGTTCCATTCTACTCTGAAGTTGGTTTTTCACGCCATTTTTCCCAAAATTTTAAAATGTTTTTTTCTATATAATACTGCCTTCTCTTGGTGGGTGGGGGGCTGCGACAGCACACAGTGGGGAGCTTTCTGGCACATAAACAGAACAAAAAAAAGTAAGTACATCAAGGTGTACTACAAGACTGAGAGCCTTACCACGCCCTCTATCAGAAACGTAGCTCAGTTTGACACTCATGCTCAAAGTTCCATTCTACTCTGAAGTTGGTTTTTCACACCATTTTTCCCAAAATTATAAAATGTTTTTTTCTATATGATACTGCCTTCTCTTGGTGGGTGGGGGGATGCGACAGCACACAGTGGAGTGCTTCCTGGCACATAAACAGAACAAAAACAAGTAAGTACATCAAGGTGTACTACAAGACTGAGAGCCTTACCACGCCCTCTATCAGAAACGTAGCTCAGTTTGACACTCATGCTCAAAGTTCCATTCTACTCTGAAGTTGGTTTTTCACGCCATTTTTCCCAAAATTTTAAAATGTTTTTTTCTATATGATACTGCCTTCTCTTGGTGGGTGGGGGGATGCGACAGCACACAGTGGAGAGCTTTCTGGCACATAAACAGAACAAAAACAAGTAAGTACATCAAGGTGTACTACAAGACTGAGAGCCTTACCACACCCTCTATCAGAAACGTAGCTCAGTTTGACACTCATGCTAAAAGTTCCATTCTACTCTGCAGTTGATTTTTCACACCATCTTTCCCAAAATTTTAAAATGTTTTTTTCTATATAATACTGCCTTCTCTTGGTGGGTGGGGGGCTGCGACAGCACACAGTGGAGAGCTTTCTGGCACATAAACAGAACAAAAACAAGTAAGTACATCAAGGTGTACTACAAGACTGAGAGCCTTACCACACCCTCTATCAGAAACGTAGCTCAGTTTGACACTCATGCTAAAAGTTCCATTCTACTCTGCAGTTGATTTTTCACACCATTTTTCCCAAAATTTTAAAATGTTTTTTTCTATATGATACTGCCTTCTCTTGGTGGGTGGGGGGATGCGACAGCACACAGTGGAGTGCTTCCTGGCACATAAACAGAACAAAAACAAGTAAGTACATCAAGGTGTACTACAAGACTGAGAGCCTTACCACGCCCTCTATCAGAAACGTAGCTCAGTTTGACACTCATGCTAAAAGTTCCATTCTACTCTGCAGTTGATTTTTCACACCATTTTTCCCAAAATTTTAAAATGTTTTTTTCTATATAATACTGCCTTCTCTTGGTGGGTGGGGGGCTGCGACAGCACACAGTGGAGAGCTTCCTGGCACATGATCAGAACAAAAACAAGTAAGTACATCAAGGTGTACTACAAGACTGAGAGCCTTACCACGCCCTCTATCAGAAACGTAGCTCAGTTTGACACTCATGCTAAATGTTCCATTCTACTCTGCAGTTGTTTTTTCACGCCATCTTTCCCAAAATTTTAAAATGTTTTTTTCTATATAATACTGCCTTCTCTTGGTGGGTGGGGGGCTGCGACAGCACACAGTGGAGAGCTTTCTGGCACATAAACAGAACAAAAACAAGTAAGTACATCAAGGTGAACTACAAGACTGAGAGCCTTACCACACCCTCTATCAGAAACGTAGCTCAGTTTGACACTCATGCTAAAAGTTCCATTCTACTCTGCAGTTGATTTTTCACACCATCTTTCCCAAAATTTTAAAATGTTTTTTTTTTTGATACTGCCTTCTCTTGGTGGGATGGGGGATGCGACAGCACACAGTGGAGAGCTTCCTGGCACATGATCAGAACAACAACAAGTAAGTACATCAAGGTGTACTACAAGACTGAGAGCCTTACCACGCCCTCTTTCAGAAACGTAGCTCAGTTTGACACTCATGCTAAAAGTTCCATTCTACTCTGCAGTTGATTTTTCACACCATTTTTCCCAAAATTTTAAAATGTTTTTTTCTATATGATACTGCCTTCTCTTGGTGGGTGGGGGGATGCGACAGCACACAGTGAAGTGCTTCCTGGCACATAAACAGACCAAAAAAGTAAGTACATCAAGGTGTACTACAAGACTGAGAGCCTTACCACGCCCTCTATCAGAAACGTAGCTCAGTTTGACACTCATGCTCAAAGTTCCATTCTACTCTGAAGTTGGTTTTTCACGCCATTTTTCCCAAAATTTTATCATGTTTTTTCTATATGATACTGCCTTCTCTTGGTGGGTGGGGGGATGCGACAGCACACAGTGGAGTGCTTCCTGGCACATAAACAGAACAAAAACAAGTAAGTACATCAAGGTGTACTACAAGACTGAGAGCCTTACCACGCCCTCTATCAGAAACGTAGCTCAGTTTGACACTCATGCTAAAAGTTCCATTCTACTCTGCAGTTGTTTTTTCACGCCATTTTTCCCAAAATTTTAAAATGTTTTTTTCTATATAATACTGCCTTCTCTTGGTGGGTGGGGGGCTGCGACAGCACACAGTGGAGAGCTTTCTGGCACATAAACAGAACAAAAAAAAGTAAGTACATCAAGGTGTACTACAAGACTGAGAGCCTTACCACACCCTCTATCAGAAACGTAGCTCAGTTTGACACTCATGCTAAAAGTTCCATTCTACTCTGCAGTTGATTTTTCACACCATTTTTCCCAAAATTTTAAAATGTTTTTTTTCTATATAATACTGCCTTCTCTTGGTGGGTGGGGGGCTGCGACAGCACACAGTGGAGAGCTTTCTGGCACATAAACAGAACAAAAACAAGTAAGTACATCAAGGTGTACTACAAGACTGAGAGCCTTACCACGCCCTCTATCAGAAACGTAGCTCAGTTTGACACTCATGCTCAAAGTTCCATTCTACTCTGAAGTTGGTTTTTCACGCCATTTTTCCCAAAATTTTAAAATGTTTTTTTCTATATGATACTGCCTTCTCTTGGTGGGTGGGGGGATGCGACAGGACACAGTGGAGTGCTTCCTGGCACATAAACAGAACAAAAACAAGTAAGTACATCAAGGTGTACTACAAGACTGAGAGCCTTACCACGCCGTCTATCAGAAACGTAGCTCAGTTTGACACTCATGCTAAAAGTTCCATTCTACTCTGCAGTTGATTTTTCACACCATCTTTCCCAAAATTTTAAAATGTTTTTTTCTATATGATACATCCTTCTCTTGGTGGGATGGGGGATGCGACAGCACACAGTGGAGAGCTTCCTGGCACATGATCAGAACAACAACAAGTAAGTACATCAAGGTGTACTACAAGACTGAGAGCCTTACCACGCCCTCTATCAGAAACGTAGCTCAGTTTGACACTCATGCTAAAAGTTCCATTCTACTCTGCAGTTGATTTTTCACACCATTTTTCCCAAAATTTTAAAATGTTTTTTTCTATATGATACTGCCTTCTCTTGGTGGCTGGGGGGATGCGACAGCACACAGTGGAGTGCTTCCTGGCACATAAACAGAACAAAAACAAGTAAGTACATCAAGGTGTACTACAAGACTGAGAGCCTTACCACGCCCTCTATCAGAAACCTATCTCAGTTTGACACTCATGCTCAAAGTTCCATTCTACTCTGAAGTTGGTTTTTCACGCCACTTTTCCCAAAATTTTAAAATGTTTTTTTCTATATGATACTGCCCTCTCTTGGTGGGTGGGGGGATGCGACAGCACACAGTGGAGTGCTTCCTGGCACATAAACAGAACAAAAACAAGTAAGTACATCAAGGTGTACTACAGGACTGAGAGCCTTACCACGCCCTCTATCAGAAACGTAGCTCAGTTTGACACTCATGCTAAAAGTTCCATTCTACTCTGCAGTGGTTTTTTCACGCCATCTTTCCCAAAATTTTAAAATGTTTTTTTCTATATAATACTGCCTTCTCTTGGTGGGTGGGGGGCTGCGACAGCACACAGTGGAGAGCTTTCTGGCACATAAACAGAACAAAAACAAGTAAGTACATCAAGGTGTACTACAAGACTGAGAGCCTTACCACACCCTCTATCAGAAACGTAGCTCAGTTTGACACTCATGCTAAAAGTTCCATTCTACTCTGCAGTTGCTTTTTCACACCATCTTTCCCAAAATTTTAAAATGTTTTTTTCTATATGATACTGCCTTCTCTTGGTGGGATGGGGGATGCGACAGCACACAGTGGAGAGCTTCCTGGCACATGATCAGAACAACAACAAGTAAGTACATCAAGGTGTACTACAAGACTGAGAGCCTTACCACGCCCTCTATCAGAAACGTAGCTCAGTTTGACACTCATGCTAAAAGTTCCATTCTACTCTGCAGTTGATTTTTCACACCATTTTTCCCAAAATTTTAAAATGTTTTTTTCTATATGATACTGCCTTCTCTTGGTGGGTGGGGGGATGCGACAGCACACAGTGAAGTGCTTCCTGGCACATAAACAGAAAAAAAACAAGTAAGTACATCAAGGTGTACTACAAGACTGAGAGCCTTACCACGCCCTCTATCAGAAACGTAGCTCAGTTTGACACTCATGCTAAATGTTCCATTCTACTCTGCAGTTGTTTTTTCACGCCATCTTTCCCAAAATTTTAAAATGTTTTTTTCTATATAATACTGCCTTCTCTAGGTGGGTGGGGGGCTGCGACAGCACACAGTGGAGAGCTTTCTGGCACATAAACAGAACAAAAACAAGTAAGTACATCAAGGTGTACTACAAGACTGAGAGCCTTACCACACCCTCTATCAGAAACGTAGCTCAGTTTGACACTCATGCTAAAAGTTCCATTCTACTCTGCAGTTGATTTTTCACACCATTTTTCCCAAAATTTTAAAATGTTTTTTTCTATATGATACTGCCTTCTCTTGGTGGGTGGGGGGATGCGACAGCACACAGTGGAGTGCTTCCTGGCACATAAACAGAACAAAAACATGTAAGTACATCAAGGTGTACTACAAGACTGAGAGCCTTACCACGCCCTCTATCAGAAACGTAGCTCAGTTTGACACTCATGCTAAATGTTCCATTCTACTCTGCAGTTGTTTTTTCACGCCATCTTTCCCAAAATTTTAAAATGTTTTTTTCTATATAATACTGCCTTCTCTTGGTGGGTGGGGGGCTGCGACAGCACACAGTGGAGGGCTTTCTGGCACGTAAACAGAACAAAAACAAGTAAGTACATCAAGGTGTACTACAAGACTGAGAGCCTTACCACACCCTCTATCAGAAACGTAGCTCAGTTTGACACTCATGCTGAAAGTTCCATTCTACTCTGCAGTTGATTTTTCACACCATCTTTCCCAAAATTTTAAAATGTTTTTTTCTATATGATACTGCCTTCTCTTGGTGGGATGGGGGATGCGACAGCACACAGTGGAGAGCTTCCTGGCATATGATCAGAACAACAACAAGTAAGTACATCAAGGTGTACTACAAGACTGAGAGCCTTACCACGCCCTCTTTCAGAAACGTAGCTCAGTTTGACACTCATGCTAAAAGTTCCATTCTACTCTGCAGTTGATTTTTCACACCATTTTTCCCAAAATTTTAAAAAGTTTTTTTCTATATGATACTGCCTTCTCTTGGTGGGTGGGGGGATGCGACAGCACACAGTGAAGTGCTTCCTGGCACATAAGCAGAACAAAAAATAGTAAGTACATCAAGGTGTACTACAAGACTGAGAGCCTTACCACGCCCTCTATCAGAAACGTAGCTCAGTTTGACACTCATGCTCAAAGTTCCATTCTACTCTGAAGTTGGTTTTTCACGCCATTTTTCCCAAAATTTTAAAATGTTTTTTTCTATATGATACTGCCTTCTCTTGGTGGGTGGGGGGATGCGACAGCACACAGTGGAGTGCTTCCTGGCACATAAACAGAACAAAAACAAGTAAGTACATCAAGGTGTACTACAAGACTGAGAGCCTTACCACGCCCTCTATCAGAAACGTAGCTCAGTTTGACACTCATGCTAAAAGTTCCATTCTACTCTGAAGTTGGTTTTTCACGCCATTTTTCCCAAAATTTTAAAATGTTTTTTTCTATATAATACTGCCTTCTCTTGGTGGGTGGGGGGCTGCGACAGCACACAGTGGAGAGCTTTCTGGCACATAAACAGAACAAAAAAAAGTAAGTACATCAAGGTGTACTACAAGACTGAGAGCCTTACCACGCCCTCTATCAGAAACGTAGCTCAGTTTGACACTCATGCTCAAAGTTCCATTCTACTCTGAAGTTGGTTTTTCACGCCATTTTTCCCAAAATTATAAAATGTTTTTTTCTATATGATACTGCCTTCTCTTGGTGGGTGGGGGGATGCGACAGCACACAGTGGAGTGCTTCCTGGCACATAAACAGAACAAAAACAAGTAAGTACATCAAGGTGTACTACAAGACTGAGAGCCTTACCACGCCCTCTATCAGAAACGTAGCTCAGTTTGACACTCATGCTCAAAGTTCCATTCTACTCTGAAGTTGGTTTTTCACACCATTTTTCCCAAAATTTTAAAATGTTTTTTTCTATATGATACTGCCTTCTCTTGGTGGGTGGGGGGATGCGACAGCACACAGTGGAGAGCTTTCTGGCACATAAACAGAACAAAAACAAGTAAGTACATCAAGGTGTACTACAAGACAGAGAGCCTTACCACACCCTCTATCAGAAACGTAGCTCAGTTTGACACTCATGCTAAAAGTTCCATTCTACTCTGCAGTTGATTTTTCACACCATCTTTCCCAAAATTTTAAAATGTTTTTTTCTATATAATACTGCCTTCTCTTGGTGGGTGGGGGGCTGCGACAGCACACAGTGGAGAGCTTTCTGGCACATAAACAGAACAAAAACAAGTAAGTACATCAAGGTGTACTACAAGACTGAGAGCCTTACCACACCCTCTATCAGAAACGTAGCTCAGTTTGACACTCATGCTAAAAGTTCCATTCTACTCTGCAGTTGATTTTTCACACCATCTTTCCCAAAATTTTAAAATGTTTTTTTCTATATGATGCTGCCTTCTCTTGGTGGGATGGGGGATGCGACAGCACACAGTGGAGAGCTTCCTGGCACATGATCAGAACAACAACAAGTAAGTACATCAAGGTGTACTACAAGACTGAGAGCCTTACCACGCCCTCTATCAGAAACGTAGCTCAGTTTGACACTCATGCTAAAAGTTCCATTCTACTCTGCAGTCGATTTTTCACACCATTTTTCCCAAAATTTTAAAATGTTTTTTTCTATATGATACTGCCTTCTCTTGGTGGGTGGGGGGATGCGACAGCACACAGTGGAGAGCTTTCTGGCACATAAACAGAACAAAAACAAGTAAGTACATCAAGGTGTACTACAAGACTGAGAGCCTTACCACACCCTCTATCAGAAACGTAGCTCAGTTTGACACTCATGCTAAAAGTTCCATTCTACTCTGCAGTTGATTTTTCACACCATCTTTCCCAAAATTTTAAAATGTTTTTTTCTATATGATACTGCCTTCTCTTGGTGGGATGGGGGATGCGACAGCACACAGTGGAGAGCTTCCTGGCACATGATCAGAACAAAAACAAGTAAGTACATCAAGGTGTACTACAAGACTGAGAGCCTTACCACGCCCTCTATCAGAAACGTAGCTCAGTTTGACACTCATGCTAAAAGTTCCATTCTACTCTGCAGTTGTTTTTTCACGCCATCATTCCCAAAATTTTAAAATGTTTTTTTTTCTATATAATACTGCCTTCTCTTGGTGGGTGGGGGGCTGCGACAGCACACAGTGGAGAGCTTTCTGGCACATAAACAGAACAAAAACAAGTAAGTACATCAAGGTGTACTACAAGACTGAGAGCCTTACCACGCCCTCTATCAGAAACGTAGCTCAGTTTGACACTCATGCTCAAAGTTCCATTCTACTCTGAAGTTGGTTTTTCACGCCATTTTTCCCAAAATTTTAAAATGTTTTTTTCTATATGATACTGCCTTCTCTTGGTGGGTGGGGGGATGCGACAGCACACAGTGGAGTGCTTCCTGGCACATAAACAGAACAATAACATGTAAGTACATCAAGGTGTACTACAGGACTAAAAAACCTTACCACGCCCTCTATCAGAAACGTAGCTCAGTTTGACACTCATGCTAAAAGTTCCATTCTACTCTGCAGTTGTTTTTTCACGCCATCTTTCCCAAAATTTTAAAATGTTTTTTTCTATATAATACTGCCTTCTCTTGGTGGGTGGGGGGCTGCGACAGCACACAGTGGAGAGCTTTCTGGCACATAAACAGAACAAAAACAAGTAAGTACATCAAGGTGTACTACAAGACTGAGAGCCTTACCACGCCCTCTATCAGAAACGTAGCTCAGTTTGACACCCATGCTCAAAGTTCCATTCTACTCTGAAGTTGGTTTTTCACGCCATTTTTCCCAAAATTTTAAAATGTTTTTTTCTATATGATATTGCCTTCTCTTGGTGGGATGGGGGATGCGACAGCACACAGTGGAGAGCTTCCTGGCACATGATCAGAACAAAAACAAGTAAGTACATCAAGGTGTACTACAAGACTGAGAGCCTTACCACGCCCTCTATCAGAAACGTAGCTCAGTTTGACACTCATGCTAAAAGTTCCATTCTACTCTGCAGTTGTTTTTTCACGCCATCTTTCCCAAAATTTTAAAATGTTTTTTTCTATATAATACTGCCTTCTCTTGGTGGGTGGGGGGCTGCGACAGCACACAGTGGAGAGCTTTCTGGCACATAAACAGAACAAAAACAAGTAAGTACATCAAGGTGTACTACAAGACTGAGAGCCTTACCACGCCCTCTATCAGAAACGTAGCTCAGTTTGACACTCATGCTCAAAGTTCCATTCTACTCTGAAGTTGGTTTTTCACGCCATTTTTCCCAAAATTTTAAAATGTTTTTTTCTATATGATACTGCCTTCTCTTGGTGGGATGGGGGATGCGACAGCACACAGTGGAGAGCTTCCTGGCACATGATCAGAACAAAAACAAGTAAGTACATCAAGGTGTACTACAAGACTGAGAGCCTTACCACGCCCTCTATCAGAAACGTAGCTCAGTTTGACACTCATGCTAAAAGTTCCATTCTACTCTGCAGTTGTTTTTTCACGCCATCTTTCCCAAAATTTTAAAATGTTTTTTTCTATATAATACTGCCTTCTCTTGGTGGGTGGGGGGCTGCGACAGCACACAGTGGAGAGCTTTCTGGCACATAAACAGAACAAAAACAAGTAAGTACATCAAGGTGTACTACAAGACTGAGAGCCTTACCACGCCCTCTATCAGAAACGTAGCTCAGTTTGACACTCATGCTCAAAGTTCCATTCTACTCTGAAGTTGGTTTTTCACGCCATTTTTCCCAAAATTTTAAAATGTTTTTTTCTATATGATACTGCCTTCTCTTGGTGGGTGGGGGGATGCGACAGCACACAGTGGAGAGCTTTCTGGCACATAAACAGAACAAAAACAAGTAAGTACATCAAGGTGTACTACAAGACTGAGAGCCTTACCACACCCTCTATCAGAAACGTAGCTCAGTTTGACACTCATGCTAAAAGTTCCATTCTACTCTGCAGTTGATTTTTCACACCATCTTTCCCAAAATTTTAAAATGTTTTTTTCTATATAATACTGCCTTCTGTTGGTGGGTGGGGGGATGCGACAGCACACAGTGGAGAGCTTCCTGGCACATGATCAGAACAACAACAAGTAAGTACATCAAGGTGTACTACAAGACTGAGAGCCTTACCACGCCCTCTATCAGAAACGTAGCTCAGTTTGACACTCATGCTCAAAGTTCCATTCTACTCTGAAGTTGGTTTTTCACGCCATTTTTCCCAAAATTTTAAAATGTTTTTTTCTATATGATACTGCCTTCTCTTGGTGGTTGGGGGGATGCGACAGCACACAGTGGAGTGCTTCCTGGCACATAAACAGAACAAAAAAAAGTAAGTACATCAAGTTGTACTACAAGACTGAGAGCCTTAATACGCCCTCAATCAGAAACGTAGCTCAGTTTGACACTCATGCTAAAAGTTCCATTCTACTCTGCAGTTGATTTTTCGCACCATCTTTCCCAAAATTTTAAAATGTTTTTTTCTATATGATACTGCCTTCTCTTGGTGGGATGAGGATGCGACAGCACACAGTGGAGAGCTTCCTGGCACATGATCAGAACAACAACAAGTAAGTACATCAAGGTGTACTACAAGACTGAGAGCCTTACCACGCCCTCTATCAGAAACGTAGCTCAGTTTGACACTCATGCTAAAAGTTCCATTCTACTCTGCAGTTGATTTTTCACACCATTTTTCCCAAAATTTTAAAATGTTTTTTTCTATATGATACTGCCTTCTCTTGGTGGGTGGGGGGCTGCGACAGCACACAGGTGAGAGATTTCTGGCACATAAACAGAACAAAAACAATTAAGTACATCAAGGTGTACTACAAGACTGAGAGCCTTACCACACCCTCTATCAGAAACGTAGCTCAGTTTGACACTCATGCTAAAAGTTCCATTCTACTCTGCAGTTGATTTTTCACACCATCTTTCCCAAAATTTTAAAATGTTTTTTTCTATATGATACTGCCTTCTCTTGGTGGGATGGGGGATGCGACAGCACACAGTGGAGAGCTTCCTGGCACATGATCAGAACAACAACAAGTAAGTACATCAAGGTGTACTACAAGACTGAGAGCCTTACCACGCCCTCTATCAGAAACGTAGCTCAGTTTGACACTCATGCTAAAAGTTCCATTCTACTCTGCAGTTGATTTTTCACACCATTTTTCCCAAAATTTTAAAATGTTTTTTTCTATATGATACTGCCTTCTCTTGGTGGGTTGGGGGATGCGACAGCACACAGTGGAGAGCTTTCTGGCACATAAACAGAACAAAAAAAAGTAAGTACATCAAGGTGTACTACAGGACTGAGAGCCTTACCACGCCCTCTATCAGAAACGTAGCTCAGTTTGACACTCATGCTCAAAGTTCCATTCTACTCTGAAGTTGGTTTTTCACGCCATTTTTCCCAAAATTTTAAAATGTTTTTTTCTATATGATACTGCCTTCTCTTGGTGGGTGGGGGGATGCGACAGCACACAGTGGAGTGCTTCCTGGCACATAAACAGAACAAAAACAAGTAAGTACATCAAGGTGTACTACAAGACTGAGAGCCTTACCACGCCCTCTATCAGAAACGTAGCTCAGTTTGACACTCATGCTAAATGTTCCATTCTACTCTGCAGTTGTTTTTTCACGCCATCTTTCCCAAAATTTTAAAATGTTTTTTTCTATATAATACTGCATTCTCTTGGTGGGTGGGGGGCTGCGACAGCACACAGTGGAGAGCTTTCTGGCACATAAACAGAACAAAAACAAGTAAGTACATCAAGGTGTACTACAAGACTGAGAGCCTTACCACACCCTCTATCAGAAACGTAGCTCAGTTTGACACTCATGCTAAAAGTTCCATTCTACTCTGCAGTTGATTTTTCACACCATCTTTCCCAAAATTTTAAAATGTTTTTTTTCTATATGATACTGCCTTCTCTTGGTGGGATGGGGGATGCGACAGCACACAGTGGAGAGCTTCCTGGCACATGATCAGAACAACAACAAGTAAGTACATCAAGGTGTACTACAAGACTGAGAGCCTTACCACGCCCTCTATCAGAAACGTAGCTCAGTTTGACACTCATGCTAAAAGTTCCATTCTACTCTGCAGTTGATTTTTCACACCATTTTTACCAAAATTTTAAAATGTTTTTTTCTATATGATACTGCCTTCCCTTGGTGGGTGGGGGGATGCGACAGCACACAGTGAAGTGCTTCCTGGCACATATACAGAACAAAAAAAAGTAAGTACATCAGGGTGTACTACAAGACTGAGAGCCTTACCACGCCCTCTATCAGAAGCGTAGCTCAGTTTGACACTCATGCTCAAAGTTCCATTCTACTCTGAAGTTGGTTTTTCACGCCATTTTTCCCAAAATTTTAAAATGTTTTTTTTCTATATGATACTGCCTTCTCTTGGTGGGTGGGGGGATGCGACAGCACACAGTGGAGTGCTTCCTGGCACATAAACAGAACAAAAAAAAGTAAGTACATCAAGTTGTACTACAAGACTGAGAGCCTTAATACGCCCTCAATCAGAAAAGTAGCTCAGTTTGACACTCATGCTAAAAGTTCCATTCTACTCTGCAGTTGATTTTTCGCACCATCTTTCCCAAAATTTTAAAATGTTTTTTTCTATTTGATACTGCCTTCTCTTGGTGGGATGAGGATGCGACAGCACACAGTGGAGAGCTTCCTGGCACATGATCAGAACAACAACAAGTAAGTACATCAAGGTGTACTACAAGACTGAGAGCCTTACCACGCCCTCTATCAGAAACGTAGCTCAGTTTGACACTCATGCTAAAAGTTCCATTCTACTCTGCAGTTGATTTTTCACACCATTTTTCCCAAAATTTTAAAATGTTTTTTCTAAATGATATTGCCTTCTCTTGATGGTTGGGGGGCTGCGACAGCACACAGTGGAGAGCTTTCTGGCACATAAACAGAACAAAAACAAGTAAGTACATCAAGGTGTACTACAAGACTGAGAGCCTTACCACACCCTCTATCAGAAACGTAGCTCAGTTTGACACTCATGCTAAAAGTTCCATTCTACTCTGCAGTTGATTTTTCACACCATCTTTCCCAAAATTTTAAAATGTTTTTTTCTATATGATACTGCCTTCTCTTGGTGGGATGGGGGATGCGACAGCACACAGTGGAGAGCTTCCTGGCACATGATCAGAACAACAACAAGTAAGTACATCAAGGTGTACTACAAGACTGAGAGCCTTACCACGCCCTCTATCAGAAACGTAGCTCAGTTTGACACTCATGCTAAAAGTTCCATTCTACTCTGCAGTTGATTTTTCACACCATTTTTCCCAAAATTTTAAAATGTATTTTTCTATATGATACTGCCTTCTCTTGGTGGGTGGGGGGGATGCGACAGCACACAGTGGAGAGCTTCCTGGCAGATAAACAGAACAAAAAAAAGTAAGTACATCAAGGTGTACTACAGGACTGAGAGCCTTACCACGCCCTCTATCAGAAACGTAGCTCAGTTTGACACTCATGCTAAAAGTTCCATTCTACTCTGCAGTTGATTTTTCACACCATTTTTCCCAAAATTTTAAAATGTTTTTTTCTATATGATACTGCCTTCTCTTGGTGGGTGGGGGGATGCGACAGCACACAGTGGAGAGCTTTCTGGCACATAAACAGAACAAAAAAAAGTAAGTACATCAAGGTGTACTACAGGACTGAGAGCCTTACCACGCCCTCTATCAGAAACGTAGCTCAGTTTGACACTCATGCTCAAAGTTCCATTCTACTCTGAAGTTGGTTTTTCACGCCATTTTTCCCAAAATTTTAAAATGTTTTTTTCTATATGATACTGCCTTCTCTTTGTGGGTGGGGGGATGCGACAGCACACAGTGGAGTGCTTCCTAGCACATAAACAGAACAAAAAAAAGTAAGTACATCAAGGTGTACTACAAGACTGAGAGCCTTAATACGCCCTCAATCAGAAACGTAGCTCAGTTTGACACTCATGCTAAAAGTTCCATTCTACTCTGCAGTTGATTTTTCACACCATCTTTCCCAAAATTTTAAAATGTTTTTTTCTATATGATACTGCCTTCTCTTGGTGGGATGGGGGATGCGACAGCACACAGTGGAGAGCTTCCTGGCACATGATCAGAACAACAACAAGTAAGTACATCAAGATGTACTACAAGACTGAGAGCCTTACCACGCCCTCTATCAGAAACGTAGCTCAGTTTGACACTCATGCTAAAAGTTCCATTCTACTCTGCAGTTGATTTTTCACACCATTTTTCCCAAAATTTTAAAATGTTTTTTTCTATATGATACTGCCTTCTCTTGGTGGGTGGGGGGATGCGACAGCACACAGTGAAGTGCTTCCTGGCACATAAACAGAACAAAAAAAAGTAAGTACATCAAGGTGTACTACAAGACTGAGAGCCTTAGCACGCCCTCTATCAGAAACGTAGCTCAGTTTGACACTCATGCTAAAAGTTCCATTCTACTCTGAAGTTGGTTTTTCACGCCATTTTTCCCAAAATTTTAAAATGTTTTTTTCTATATGATACTGCCTTCTCTTGGTGGGTGGGGGGATGCGACAGCACACAGTGGAGTGCTTCCTGGCACATAAACAGAACAAAAAAAAGTAAGTACATCAAGGTGTACTACAAGACTGAGAGCCTTAATACGCCCTCAATCAGAAACGTAGCTCAGTTTGACACTCATGCTAAAAGTTCCATTCTACTCTGCAGTTGATTTTTCACACCATCTTTCCCAAAATTTTAAAATGTTTTTTTCTATATGATACTGCCTTCTCTTGGTGGGATGGGGGATGCGACAGCACACAGTGGAGAGCTTCCTGGCACATGATCAGAACAACAACAAGTAAGTACATCAAGGTGTACTACAAGACTGAGAGCCTTACCACGCCCTCTATCAGAAACGTAGCTCAGTTTGACACTCATGCTAAAAGTTCCATTCTACTCTGCAGTTGATTTTTCACACCATTTATCCCAAAATTTTAAAATGTTTTTTTCTATATGATACTGCCTTCTCTTGGTGGGTGGGGGGCTGCGACAGCACACAGTGGAGAGCTTTCTGGCACATAAACAGAACAAAAACAAGTAAGTACATCAAGGTGTACTACAAGACTGAGAGCCTTACCACACCCTCTATCAGAAACGTAGCTCAGTTTGACACTCATGCTAAAAGTTCCATTGTACTCTGCAGTTGATTTTTCACACCATCTTTCCCAAAATTTTAAAATGTTTTTTTCTATATGATACTGCCATCTCTTGGTGGGATGGGGGATGCGACAGCACACAGTGGAGAGCTTCCTGGCACATGATCAGAACAACAACAAGTAAGTACATCAAGGTGTACTACAAGACTGAGAGCCTTACCACGCCCTCTATCAGAAACGTAGCTCAGTTTGACACTCATGCTAAAAGTTCCATTCTACTCTGCAGTTGATTTTTCACCCCATCTTTCCCAGAATTTTAAAATGTTTTTTTCTATATGATACTGCCTTCTCTTGGTGGGATGGGGGATGCAACAGCACACAGTGGAGAGCTTCCTGGCACATGATCAGAACAACAACAAGTAAGTACATCAAGGTGTACTACAAGACTGAGAGCCTTACTACGCCCTCTATCAGAAACGTAGCTCAGTTTGACACTCATGCAAAAAGTTCCATTCTACTCTGCAGTTGACTTTTCACACCATTTTTCACAAAATTTTAAAATGTTTTTTTCTATATGATACTGCCTTCTCTTGGTGGGTGGGGGGATGCGACAGCACACAGTGAAGTGCTTCCTGGCACATAAACAGAACAAAAAAAAGTAAGTACATCAAGGTGTACTACAAGACTGAGAGCCTTACCACGCCCTCTATCAGAAACGTAGCTCAGTTTGACACTCATGCTCAAAGTTCCATTCTACTCTGAAGTTGGTTTTTCACGCCATTTTTCCCAAAATTTTAAAATGTTTTTTTCTATATGATACTGCCTTCTCTTGGTGGGTGGGGGGATGCGACAGCACACAGTGGAGTGCTTCCTGGCACATAAACAGAACAAAAGAAAGTAAGTACATCAAGGTGTACTACAAGACTGAGAGCCTTAATACGCCCTCAATCAGAAACGTAGCTCAGTTTGACACTCATGCTAAAAGTTCCATTCTACTCTGCAGTTGATTTTTCACACCATCTTTCCCAGAATTTTAAAATGTTTTTTTCTATATGATACTGCCTTCTCTTGGTGGGATGGGGGATGCAACAGCACACAGTGGAGAGCTTCCTGGCACATGATCAGAACAACAACAAGTAAGTACATCAAAGTGTACTACAAGACTGAGAGCCTTACCACGCCCTCTATCAGAAACGTAGCTCAGTTTGACACTCATGCTAAAAGTTCCATTCTACTCTGCAGTTGACTTTTCACACCATTTTTCCCAAAATTTTAAAATGTTTTTTTCTATATGATACTGCCTTCTCTTGGTGGGTGGGGTGATGCGACAGCACACAGTGGAGTGCTTCCTGGCACATAAACAGAACAAAAGAAAGTAAGTACATCAAGGTGTACTACAAGACTGAGAGCCTTACAACGCCCTCTATCAGAAACGTAGCTCAGTTTGACACTCATGCTAAAAGTTCCATTCTACTCTGCAGTTGACTTTTCACACCATTTTTCCCAAAATTTTAAAATGTTTTTTTCTATATGATACTGCCTTCTCTTGGTGGGTGGGGGGATGCGACAGCACACAGTGAAGTGCTTCCTGGCACATAAACAGAACAAAAAAAAGTAAGTACATCAAGGTGTACTACAAGACTGAGAGCCTTACCACGCCCTCTATCAGAAACGTAGCTCAGTTTGACACTCATGCTCAAAGTTCCATTCTACTCTGAAGTTGGTTTTTCACGCCATTTTTCCCAAAATTTTAAAATGTTTTTTTCTATATGATACTGCCTTCTCTTGGTGGGTGGGGGGATGCGACAGCACACAGTGGAGTGCTTCCTGGCACATAAACAGAACAAAAGAAAGTAAGTACATCAAGGTGTACTACAAGACTGAGAGCCTTAATACGCCCTCAATCAGAAACGTAGCTCAGTTTGACACTCATGCTAAAAGTTCCATTGTACTCTGCAGTTGATTTTTCACACAATCTTTCCCAGAATTTTAAAATGTTTTTTTCTATATAATACTGCCTTCTCTTGGAGGGTGGGGGGATGCGACAGCACACAGTGAAGTGCTTCCTGGCACATAAACAGAACAAAAAAAAGTAAGTACATCAAGGTGTACTACAAGACTGAGAGCCTTACAACGCCCTCTATCAGAAACGTAGCTCAGTTTGACACTCATGCTAAAAGTTCCATTCTACTCTGCAGTTGACTTTTCACACCATTTTTCCCAAAATTTTAAAATGTTTTTTTCTATATGATACTGCCTTCTCTTGGTGGGTGGGGTGATGCGACAGCACACAGTGGAGTGCTTCCTGGCACATAAACAGAACAAAAGAAAGTAAGTACATCAAGGTGTACTACAAGACTGAGAGCCTTACAACGCCCTCTATCAGAAACGTAGCTCAGTTTGACACTCATGCTAAAAGTTCCATTCTACTCTGCAGTTGACTTTTCACACCATTTTTCCCAAAATTTTAAAATGTTTTTTTCTATATGATACTGCCTTCTCTTGGTGGGTGGGGGGATGCGACAGCACACAGTGAAGTGCTTCCTGGCACATAAACAGAACAAAAAAAAAGTAAGTACATCAAGGTGTACTACAAGACTGAGAGCCTTACCACGCCCTCTATCAGAAACGTAGCTCAGTTTGACACTCATGCTCAAAGTTCCATTCTACTCTGCAGTTGACTTTTCACACCATTTTTCCCAAAATTTTAAAATGTTTTTTTCTATATGATACTGCCTTCTCTTGGTGGGTGGGGTGATGCGACAGCACACAGTGGAGTGCTTCCTGGCACATAAACAGAACAAAAGAAAGTAAGTACATCAAGGTGTACTACAAGACTGAGAGCCTTAATACGCCCTCAATCAGAAACGTAGCTCAGTTTGACACTCATGCTAAAAGTTCCATTCTACTCTGCAGTTGATTTTTCACACCATCTTTCCCAGAATTTTAAAATGTTTTTTTCTATATGATACTGCCTTCTCTTGGTGGGATGGGGGATGCAACAGCACACAGTGGAGAGCTTCCTGGCACATGATCAGAACAACAACAAGTAAGTACATCAAAGTGTACTACAAGACTGAGAGCCTTACCACGCCCTCTATCAGAAACGTAGCTCAGTTTGACACTCATGCTAAAAGTTCCATTCTACTCTGCAGTTGACTTTTCACACCATTTTTCCCAAAATTTTAAAATGTTTTTTTCTATATGATACTGCCTTCTCTTGGTGGGTGGGGTGATGCGACAGCACACAGTGGAGTGCTTCCTGGCACATAAACAGAACAAAAGAAAGTAAGTACATCAAGGTGTACTACAAGACTGAGAGCCTTACAACGCCCTCTATCAGAAACGTAGCTCAGTTTGACACTCATGCTCAAAGTTCCATTCTACTCTGAAGTTGGTTTTTCACGCCATTTTTCCCAAAATTTTTAAATGTTTTTTTCTATATGATACTGCCTTCTCTTGGTGGGTGGGGGGATGCGACAGCACACAGTGGAGTGCTTCCTGGCACATAAACAGAACAAAAGAAAGTAAGTACATCAAGGTGTACTACAAGACTGAGAGCCTTACCACGCCCTCAATCAGAAACGTAGCTCAGTTTGACACTCATGCTCAAAGTTCCATTCTACTCTGAAGTTGGTTTTTCACGCCATTTTTCCCAAAATTTTAAAATGTTTTTTTCTATATGATACTGCCTTCTCTTGGTGGGTGGGGGGATGCGACAGCACACAGTGGAGTGCTTCCTGGCACATAAACAGAACAAAAGAAAGTAAGTACATCAAGGTGTACTACAAGACTGAGAGCCTTAATACGCCCTCAATCAGAAACGTAGCTCAGTTTGACACTCATGCTAAAAGTTCCATTGTACTCTGCAGTTGATTTTTCACACAATCTTTCCCAGAATTTTAAAATGTTTTTTTCTATATAATACTGCCTTCTCTTGGTGGGTGGGGGGATGCGACAGCACACAGTGAAGTGCTTCCTGGCACATAAACAGAACAAAAAAAAGTAAGTACATCAAGGTGTACTACAAGACTGAGAGCCTTACCACGCCCTCTATCAGAAACGTAGCTCAGTTTGACACTCATGCTCAAAGTTCCATTCTACTCTGAAGTTGGTTTTTCACGCCATTTTTCCCAAAATTTTTAAATGTTTTTTTCTATATGATACTGCCTTCTCTTGGTGGGTGGGGGCATGCGACAGCACACAGTGGAGTGCTTCCTGGCACATAAACAGAACAAAAGAATGTAAGTACATCAAGGTGTACTACAAGACTGAGAGCCTTAATACGCCCTCAATCAGAAACGTAGCTCAGTTTGACACTCATGCTAAAAGTTCCATTCTACTCTGCAGTTGATTTTTCACACCATCTTTCCCAGAATTTTAAAATGTTTTTTTCTATATGATACTGCCTTCTCTTGGTGGGATGGGGGATGCAACAGCACACAGTGGAGAGCTTCCTGGCACATGATCAGAACAACAACAAGTAAGTACATCAAGGTGTACTACAAGACTGAGAGCCTTACCACGCCCTCTATCAGAAACGTAGCTCAGTTTGACACTCATGCTAAAAGTTCCATTCTACTCTGCAGTTGACTTTTCACACCATTTTTCCCAAAATTTTAAAATGTTTTTTTCTATATGATACAGCCTTCTCTTGGTGGGTGGGGGGATGCGACAGCACACAGTGGAGTGCTTCCTGGCACATATACAGAACAAAAGAAAGTAAGTACATCAAGGTGTACTACAAGACTGAGAGCCTTACCACGCCCTCTATCAGAAACGTAGCTCAGTTTGACACTCATGCTAAAAGTTCCATTCTACTCTGCAGTTGACTTTTCACACCATTTTTCCCAAAATTTTAAAATGTTTTTTTCTATATAATACTGCCTTCTCTTGGTGGGTGGGGGGATGCGACAGCACACAGTGAAGTGCTTCCTGGCACATAAACAGAACAAAAAAAAGTAAGTACATCAAGGTGTACTACAAGACTGAGAGCCTTACCACGCCCTCTATCAGAAACGTAGCTCAGTTTGACACTCATGCTCAAAGTTCCATTCTACTCTGAAGTTGGTTTTTCACGCCATTTTTCCCAAAGTTTTAAAATGTTTTTTTTCTATATGATACTGCCTTCTCTTGGTGGCATGGGGGATGCGACAGCACACAGTGGAGAGCTTCCTGGCACATGATCAGAACAACAACAAGTAAGTACATCAAGGTGTACTGCAAGACTGAGAGCCTTACCAAGCCCTCTATCAGAAACGTAGCTCAGTTTGACACTCATGCTCAAAGTTCCATTCTACTCTGAAGTTGGTTTTTCACGCCATTTTTCCCAAAATTTTTAAATGTTTTTTTCTATATGATACTGCCTTCTCTTGGTGGGTGGGGGGATGCGACAGCACACAGTGGAGTGCTTCCTGGCACATAAACAGAACAAAAGAAAGTAAGTACATCAAGGTGTACTACAAGACTGAGAGCCTTAATACGCCCTCAATCAGAAACGTAGCTCAGTTTGACACTCATGCTAAAAGTTCCATTCTACTCTGCAGTTGATTTTTCACACCATCTTTCCCAGAATTTTAAAATGTTTTTTTCTATATGATACTGCCTTCTCTTGGTGGGATGGGGGATGCAACAGCACACAGTGGAGAGCTTCCTGGCACATGATCAGAACAACAACAAGTAAGTACATCAAGGTGTACTACAAGACTGAGAGCCTTACCACGCCCTCTATCAGAAACGTAGCTCAGTTTGACACTCATGCTAAAAGTTCCATTCTACTCTGCAGTTGACTTTTCACACCATTTTTCCCAAAATTTTAAAATGTTTTTTTCTATATGATACTGCCTTCTCTTGGTGGGTGGGGGGATGCGACAGCACACAGTGGAGTGCTTCCTGGCACATATACAGAACAAAAGAAAGTAAGTACATCAAGGTGTACTACAAGACTGAGAGCCTTACCACGCCCTCTATCAGAAACGTAGCTCAGTTTGACACTCATGCTAAAAGTTCCATTCTACTCTGCAGTTGACTTTTCACACCATTTTTCCCAAAATATTAAAATGTTTTTTTCTATATAATACTGCCTTCTCTTGGTGGGTGGGGGGATGCGACAGCACACAGTGAAGTGCTTCCTGGCACATAAACAGAACAAAAGAAAGTAAGTACATCAAGGTGTACTACAAGACTGAGAGCCTTAATACGCCCTCAATCAGAAACGTAGCTCAGTTTGACACTCATGCTAAAAGTTCCATTCTACTCTGCAGTTGATTTTTCACACCATCTTTCCCAGAATTTTAAAATGTTTTTTTCTATATGATACTGCCTTCTCTTGGAGGGTGGGGGGATGCGACAGCACACAGTGGAGAGCTTCCTGGCACATAAACAGAAGAAAAAAAAGTCAGTACATCAAGGTGTACTACAGGACTGAGAGCCTTACCACGCCCTCTATCAGAAACGTAGCTCAGTTTGACACTCATGCTCAAAGTTCCATTCTACTCTGAAGTTGGTTTTTCACGCCATTTTTCCCAAAATTTTAAAATGTTTTTTTCTATATGATACTGCCTTCTCTTGGTGGGTGGGGGGATGCGACAGCACACAGTGGAGTGCTTCCTGGCACATAAACAGAACAAAAGAAAGTAAGTACATCAAGGTGTACTACAAGACTGAGAGCCTTAATACGCCCTCAATCAGAAACGTAGCTCAGTTTGACACTCATGCTAAAAGTTCCATTCTACTCTGCAGTTGATTTTTCACACCATCTGTCCCAGAATTTTAAAATGTTTTTTTCTATATGATACTGCCTTCTCTTGGTGGGATGGGGGATGCAACAGCACACAGTGGAGAGCTTCCTGGCACATGATCAGAACAACAACAAGTAAGTACATCAAGGTGTACTACAAGACTGAGAGCCTTACCACGCCCTCTATCAGAAACGTAGCTCAGTTTGACACTCATGCTAAAAGTTCCATTCTACTCTGCAGTTGACTTTTCACACCATTTTTCCCAAAATTTTAAAATGTTTTTTTCTATATGATACTGCCTTCTCTTGGTGGGTGGGGGGATGCGACAGCACACAGTGGAGTGCCTCCTGGCACATAAACAGAACAAAAGAAAGTAAGTACATCAAGGTGTACTACAAGACTGAGAGCCTTACCACGCCCTCTATCAGAAACGTAGCTCAGTTTGACACTCATGCTAAAAGTTCCATTCTACTCTGCAGATGACTTTTCACACCATTTTTCCCAAAATTTTAAAATGTTTTTTTCTATATGATACTGCCTTCTCTTGGTGGGTGGGGGGATGCGACAGCACACAGTGAAGTGCTTCCTGGCACATAAACAGAACAAAAAAAAGTAAGTACATCAAGGTGTACTACAAGACTGAGAGCCTTACCACGCCCTCCATCAGAAACGTAGCTCAGTTTGACACTCATGCTCAAAGTTCCATTCTACTCTGAAGTTGGTTTTTCACGCCATTTTTCCCAAAATTTTTAAATGTTTTTTTCTATATGATACTGCCTTCTCTTGGTGGGATGGGGGATGCAACAGCACACAGTGGAGAGCTTCCTGGCACATGATCAGAACAACAACAAGTAAGTACATCAAGGTGTACTACAAGACTGAGAGCCTTACCACGCCCTCTATCAGAAACGTAGCTCAGTTTGACACTCATGCTAAAAGTTCCATTCTACTCTGCAGTTGACTTTTCACACCATTTTTCCCAAAATTTTAAAATGTTTTTTTCTATATGATACTGCCTTCTCTTGGTGGGTGGGGGGATGCGACAGCACACAGTGGAGTGCTTCCTGGCACATATAAAGAACAAAAGAAAGTAAGTACATCAAGGTGTACTACAAGACTGAGAGCCTTACCACGCCCTCTATCAGAAACGTAGCTCAGTTTGACACTCATGCTAAAAGTTCCATTCTACTCTGCAGTTGACTTTTCACACCATTTTTCCCAAAATTTTAAAATGTTTTTTTCTATATAATACTGCCTTCTCTTGGTGGGTGGGGGGATGCGACAGCACACAGTGAAGTGCTTCCTGGCACATAAACAGAACAAAAAAAAGTAAGTACATCAAGGTGTACTACAAGACTGAGAGCCTTACCACGCCCTCTATCAGAAACGTAGCTCAGTTTGACACTCATGCTCAAAGTTCCATTCTACTCTGAAGTTGGTTTTTCACGCCATTTTTCCCAAAGTTTTAAAATGTTTTTTTTCTATATGATACTGCCTTCTCTTGGTGGGATGGGGGATGCGACAGCACACAGTGGAGAGCTTCCTGGCACATGATCAGAACAACAACAAGTAAGTACATCAAGGTGTACTGCAAGACTGAGAGCCTTACCAAGCCCTCTATCAGAAACGTAGCTCAGTTTGACACTCATGCTCAAAGTTCCATTCTACTCTGAAGTTGACTTTTCACACCATTTTTCCCAAAATTTTAAAATGTTTTTTTCTATATGATACTGCCTTCTCTTGGTGGGTGGGGGGATGCGACAGCACACAGTGGAGTGCTTCCTGGCACATAAACAGAACAAAAGAAAGTAAGTACATCAAGGTGTACTACAAGACTGAGAGCCTTAATACGCCCTCAATCAGAAACGTAGCTCAGTTTGACACTCATGCTAAAAGTTCCATTCTACTCTGCAGTTGATTTTTCACACCATCTTTCCCAGAATTTTAAAATGTTTTTTTCTATATGATACTGCCTTCTCTTGGTGGGATGGGGGATGCAACAGCACACAGTGGAGAGCTTCCTGGCACATGATCAGAACAACAACAAGTAAGTACATCAAGGTGTACTACAAGACTGAGAGCCTTACCACACCCTCTATCAGAAACGTAGCTCAGTTTGACACTCATGCTAAAAGTTCCATTCTACTCTGCAGTTGACTTTTCACACCATTTTTCCCAAAATTTTAAAATGTTTTTTTCTATATGATACTGCCTTCTCTTGGTGGGTGGGGGG
This sequence comes from Schistocerca cancellata, assembly GCF_023864275.1. NCBI lineage: Eukaryota > Metazoa > Arthropoda > Insecta > Orthoptera > Acrididae > Schistocerca > Schistocerca cancellata. The sequence goes on from NC_064631.1 coordinate 125,384,773, forward strand.
ATGCGACAGCACACAGTGGAGAGCTTCCTGGCACATAAACAGAACAAAAACAAGTAAGTACATCAATGTGTACTACAGGACTGAGAGCCTTACCACGCCCTCTATCAGAAACGTAGCTCAGTTTGACACTCATGCTCAAAGTTCCATTCTACTCTGAAGTTGGTTTTTCACGCCATTTTTCCCAAAATTTTAAAATGTTTTTTTCTATATGATACTGCCTTCTCTTGGTGGGTGGGGGGATGCGACAGCACACAGAGGAGTGCTTCCTGGCACATAAACAGAACAAAAGAAAGTAAGTACATCAAGGTGTACTACAAGACTGAGAGCCTTAATACGCCCTCTATCAGAAACGTAGCTCAGTTTGACACTCATGCTCAAAGTTCCATTCTACTCTGAAGTTGACTTTTCACGCCATTTTTCCCAAAATTTTAAAATGTTTTTTTCTATATGATACTGCCTTCTCTTGGTGGGTGGGGGGATGCGACAGCACACAGTGGAGTGCTTCCTGGCACATAAACAGAACAAAAGAAAGTAAGTACATCAAGGTGTACTACAAGACTGAGAGCCTTAATACGCCCTCAATCAGAAACGTAGCTCAGTTTGACACTCATGCTAAAAGTTCCATTCTACTCTGCAGTTGATTTTTCACACCATCTTTCCCAGAATTTTAAAATGTTTTTTTCTATATGATACTGCCTTCTCTTGGTGGGATGGGGGATGCAACAGCACACAGTGGAGAGCTTCCTGGCACATGATCAGAACAACAACAAGTAAGTACATCAAGGTGTACTACAAGACTGAGAGCCTTACCACACCCTCTATCAGAAACGTAGCTCAGTTTGACACTCATGCTGAAAGTTCCGTTCTACTCTTCAGTTGACTTTTCACACCATTTTTCCCAAAATTTTAAAATGTTTTTTTCTATATGATACTGCCTTCTCTTGGTGGGTGGGGGGATGCGACAGCACACAGTGAAGTGCTTCCTGGCACATAAACAGAACAAAAAAAAGTAAGTACATCAAGGTGTACTACAAGACTGAGAGCCTTACCACGCCCTCTATCAGAAACGTAGCTCAGTTTGACACTCATGCTCAAAGTTCCATTCTACTCTGAAGTTGGTTTTTCACGCCATTTTTCCCAAAGTTTTAAAATGTTTTTTTTTCTATATGATACTGCCTTCTCTTGGTGGGATGGGGGATGCAACAGCACACAGTGGAGAGCTTCCTGGCACATGATCAGAACAACAACAAGTAAGTACATCAAGGTGTACTACATGACTGAGAGCCTTACCACGCCCTCTATCAGAAACGTAGCTCAGTTTGACACTCATGCTAAAAGTTCCATTCTACTCTGCAGTTGATTTTTCACACCATTTTTCCCAAAATTTTAAAATGTTTTTTTCTATATGATACTGCCTTCTCTTGGTGGGTGGGGGGATGCGACAGCACACAGTGAAGTGCTTCCTGGCACATAAACAGAACAAAAAAAAGTAAGTACATCAAGGTGTACTACAAGACTGAGAGCCTTACCACGCCCTCTATCAGAAACGTAGCTCAGTTTGACACTCATGCTCAAAGTTCCATTCTACTCTGAAGTTGGTTTTTCACGCCATTTTTCCCAAAGTTTTAAAATGTTTTTTTTCTATATGATACTGCCTTCTCTTGGTGGGATGGGGGATGCGACAGCACACAGTGGATAGCTTCCTGGCACATAAACAGAACAAAAGAAAGTAAGTACATCAAGGTGTACTACAAGACTGAGAGCCTTAATACGCCCTCAATCAGAAACGTAGCTCAGTTTGACACTCATGCTAAAAGTTCCATTCTACTCTGCAGTTGATTTTTCACGCCATTTTTCCCAAAATTTTAAAATGTTTTTTTCTATATAATACTGCCTTCTCTTGGTGGGTGGGGGGCTGCGACAGCACACAGTGGAGAGCTTTCTGGCACATAAACAGAACAAAAACAAGTAAGTACATCAAGGTGTACTACAAGACTGAGAGCCTTAATACGCCCTCAATCAGAAACGTAGCTCAGTTTGACATTCATGCTAAATGTTCCATTCTACTCTGCAGTTGTTTTTTCACGCCATTTTTCCCAAAATTTTAAAATGTTTTTTTCTATATAATACTGCCTTCTGTTGGTGGGTGGGGGGCTGCGACAGCACACAGTGGAGAGCTTTCTGGCACATAAACAGAACAAAAACAAGTAAGTACATCAAGGTGTACTACAAGACTGAGAGCCTTAATACGCCCTCAATCAGAAACGTAGCTCAGTTTGACACTCATGCTAAAAGTTCCATTCTACTCTGCAGTTGATTTTTCACGCCATTTTTCCTAAAATTTTAAAATGTTTTTTTTCTATATGATACTGCCTTCTCTTGGTGGGTGGGGGGCTGCGACAGCACACAGTGGAGAGCTTTCTGGCACATAAACAGAACAAAAACAAGTAAGTACATCAAGGTGTACTACAAGACTGAGAGCCTTAATACGCCCTCAATCAGAAACGTAGCTCAGTTTGACACTCATGCTAAAAGTTCCATTCTACTCTGCAGTTGATTTTTCACGCCATTTTTCCCAAAATTTTAAAATGTTTTTTTCTATATAATACTGCCTTCTCTTGGTGGGTGGGGGGCTGCGACAGCACACAGTGGAGAGCTTTCTGGCACATAAACAGAACAAAAACAAGTAAGTACATCAAGGTGTACTACAAGACTGAGAGCCTTAATACGCCCTCAATCAGAAACGTAGCTCAGTTTGACACTCATGCTAAATGTTCCATTCTACTCTGCAGTTGTTTTTTCACGCCATTTTTCCCAAAATTTTAAAATGTTTTTTTTCTATATGATACTGCCTTCTCTTGGTGGGTGGGGGGCTGCGACAGCACACAGTGGAGAGCTTTCTGGCACATAAACAGAACAAAAACAAGTAAGTACATCAAGGTGTACTACAAGACTGAGAGCCTTAATACGCCCTCAATCAGAAACGTAGCTCAGTTTGACACTCATGCTAAAAGTTCCATTCTACTCTGCAGTTGATTTTTCACGCCATTTTTCCCAAAATTTTAAAATGTTTTTTTCTATATAATACTGCCTTCTCTTGGTGGGTGGGGGGCTGCGACAGCACACAGTGGAGAGCTTTCTGGCACATAAACAGAACAAAAACAAGTAAGTACATCAAGGTGTACTACAAGACTGAGAGCCTTAATACGCCCTCAATCAGAAACGTAGCTCAGTTTGACACTCATGCTAAAAGTTCCATTCTACTCTGCAGTTGATTTTTCACGCCATTTTTCCCAAAATTTTAAAATGTTTTTTTCTATATAATACTGCCTTCTCTTGGTGGGTGGGGGGCTGCGACAGCACACAGTGGAGAGCTTTCTGGCACATAAACAGAACAAAAACAAGTAAGTACATCAAGGTGTACTACAAGACTGAGAGCCTTAATACGCCCTCAATCAGAAACGTAGCTCAGTTTGACACTCATGCTAAAAGTTCCATTCTACTCTGCAGTTGATTTTTCACGCCATTTTTCCCAAAATTTTAAAATGTATTTTTTCTATATGATACTGCCTTCTCTTGGTGGGTGGGGGGCTGCGACAGCACACAGTGGAGAGCTTTCTGGCACATAAACAGAACAAAAACAAGTAAGTACATCAAGGTGTACTACAAGACTGAGAGCCTTAATACGCCCTCAATCAGAAACGTAGCTCAGTTTGACACTCATGCTAAAAGTTCCATTCTACTCTGCAGTTGATTTTTCACGCCATTTTTCCCAAAATTTTAAAATGTTTTTTTCTATATAATACTGCCTTCTCTTGGTGGGTGGGGGGCTGCGACAGCACACAGTGGAGAGCTTTCTGGCACATAAACAGAACAAAAACAAGTAAGTATATCAAGGTGTACTACAAGACTGAGAGCCTTAATACGCCCTCAATCAGAAACGTAGCTCAGTTTGACACTCATGCTAAAAGTTCCATTCTACTCTGCAGTTGATTTTTCACGCCATTTTTCCCAAAATTTTAAAATGTTTTTTTCTATATAATACTGCCTTCTCTTGGTGGGTGGGGGGCTGCGACAGCACACAGTGGAGAGCTTTCTGGCACATAAACAGAACAAAAACAAGTAAGTACATCAAGGTGTACTACAAGACTGAGAGCCTTAATACGCCCTCAATCAGAAACGTAGCTCAGTTTGACACTCATGCTAAATGTTCCATTCTACTCTGCAGTTGTTTTTTCACGCCATTTTTCCCAAAGTTTTAAAATGTTTTTTTTCTATATGATACTGCCTTCTCTTGGTGGGATGGGGGATGCGACAGCACACAGTGGATAGCTTCCTGGCACATAAACAGAACAAAAACAAGTAAGTACATCAAGGTGTACTACAAGACTGAGAGCCTTAATACGCCCTCAATCAGAAAAGTAGCTCAGTTTGACACTCATGCTAAAAGATCCATTCTACTCTGCAGTTGATTTTTCACACCATCTTTCCCAAAATTTTAAAATGTTTTTTTCTATATGATACTGCCTTCTCTTGGTGGGTGGGGGGCTGCGACAGCACACAGTGGAGAGCTTTCTGGCACATAAACAGAACAAAAACAAGTAAGTACATCAAGGTGTACTACAAGACTGAGAGCCTTAATACGCCCTCAATCAGAAACGTAGCTCAGTTTGACACTCATGCTAAATGTTCCATTCTACTCTGCAGTTGTTTTTTCACGCCATTTTTCCCAAAATTTTAAAATGTTTTTTTCTATATAATACTGCCTTCTCTTGGTGGGTGGGGGGCTGCGACAGCACACAGTGGAGAGCTTTCTGGCACATAAACAGAACAAAAACAAGTAAGTACATCAAGGTGTACTACAAGACTGAGAGCCTTAATACGCCCTCAATCAGAAACGTAGCTCAGTTTGACACTCATGCTAAATGTTCCATTCTACTCTGCAGTTGTTTTTTCACGCCATTTTTCCCAAAATTTTAAAATGTTTTTTTCTATATATTACTGCCTTCTCTTGGTGGGTGGGGGGCTGCGACAGCACACAGTGGAGAGCTTTCTGGCACATAAACAGAACAAAAACAAGTAAGTACATCAAGGTGTACTACAAGACTGAGAGCCTTAATACGCCCTCAATCAGAAAAGTAGCTCAGTTTGACACTCATGCTAAAAGATCCATTCTACTCTGCAGTTGATTTTTCACACCATCTTTCCCAAAATTTTAAAATGTTTTTTTCTATATGATACTGCCTTCTCTTGGTGGGTGGGGGGCTGCGACAGCACACAGTGGAGAGCTTTCTGGCACATAAACAGAACAAAAACAAGTAAGTACATCAAGGTGTACTACAAGACTGAGAGCCTTAATACGCCCTCAATCAGAAACGTAGCTCAGTTTGACACTCATGCTAAATGTTCCATTCTACTCTGCAGTTGTTTTTTCACGCCATTTTTCCCAAAATTTTAAAATGTTTTTTTCTATATAATACTGCCTTCTCTTGGTGGGTGGGGGGCTGCGACAGCACACAGTGGAGAGCTTTCTGGCACATAAACAGAACAAAAACAAGTAAGTACATCAAGGTGTACTACAAGACTGAGAGCCTTAATACGCCCTCAATCAGAAACGTAGCTCAGTTTGACACTCATGCTAAATGTTCCATTCTACTCTGCAGTTGTTTTTTCACGCCATTTTTCCCAAAATTTTAAAATGTTTTTTTCTATATAATACTGCCTTCTCTTGGTGGGTGGGGGGCTGCGACAGCACACAGTGGAGAGCTTTCTGGCACATAAACAGAACAAAAACAAGTAAGTACATCAAGGTGTACTACAAGACTGAGAGCCTTAATACGCCCTCAATCAGAAACGTAGCTCAGTTTGACACTCATGCTAAATGTTCCATTCTACTCTGCAGTTGTTTTTTCACGCCATTTTTCCCAAAATTTTAAAATGTTTTTTTTCTATATGATACTGCCTTCTCTTGGTGGGTGGGGGGCTGCGACAGCACACAGTGGAGAGCTTTCTGGCACATAAACAGAACAAAAACAAGTAAGTACATCAAGGTGTACTACAAGACTGAGAGCCTTAATACGCCCTCAATCAGAAACGTAGCTCAGTTTGACACTCATGCTAAAAGTTCCATTCTACTCTGCAGTTGATTTTTCACGCCATTTTTCCCAAAATTTTAAAATGTTTTTTTCTATATAATACTGCCTTCTCTTGGTGGGTGGGGGGCTGCGACAGCACACAGTGGAGAGCTTTCTGGCACATAAACAGAACAAAAACAAGTAAGTACATCAAGGTGTACTACAAGACTGAGAGCCTTAATACGCCCTCAATCAGAAACGTAGCTCAGTTTGACACTCATGCTAAAAGTTCCATTCTACTCTGCAGTTGATTTTTCACGCCATTTTTCCCAAAATTTTAAAATGTTTTTTTCTATATAATACTGCCTTCTCTTGGTGGGTGGGGGGCTGCGACAGCACACAGTGGAGAGCTTTCTGGCACATAAACAGAACAAAAACAAGTAAGTACATCAAGGTGTACTACAAGACTGAGAGCCTTAATACGCCCTCAATCAGAAACGTAGCTCAGTTTGACACTCATGCTAAAAGTTCCATTCTACTCTGCAGTTGATTTTTCACGCCATTTTTCCCAAAATTTTAAAATGTATTTTTTCTATATGATACTGCCTTCTCTTGGTGGGTGGGGGGCTGCGACAGCACACAGTGGAGAGCTTTCTGGCACATAAACAGAACAAAAACAAGTAAGTACATCAAGGTGTACTACAAGACTGAGAGCCTTAATACGCCCTCAATCAGAAACGTAGCTCAGTTTGACACTCATGCTAAAAGTTCCATTCTACTCTGCAGTTGATTTTTCACGCCATTTTTCCCAAAATTTTAAAATGTTTTTTTCCATATAATACTGCCTTCTCTTGGTGGGTGGGGGGCTGCGACAGCACACAGTGGAGAGCTTTCTGGCACATAAACAGAACAAAAACAAGTAAGTATATCAAGGTGTACTACAAGACTGAGAGCCTTAATACGCCCTCAATCAGAAACGTAGCTCAGTTTGACACTCATGCTAAAAGTTCCATTCTACTCTGCAGTTGATTTTTCACGCCATTTTTCCCAAAATTTTAAAATGTTTTTTTCTATATAATACTGCCTTCTCTTGGTGGGTGGGGGGCTGCGACAGCACACAGTGGAGAGCTTTCTGGCACATAAACAGAACAAAAACAAGTAAGTACATCAAGGTGTACTACAAGACTGAGAGCCTTAATACGCCCTCAATCAGAAACGTAGCTCAGTTTGACACTCATGCTAAATGTTCCATTCTACTCTGCAGTTGTTTTTTCACGCCATTTTTCCCAAAGTTTTAAAATGTTTTTTTTCTATATGATACTGCCTTCTCTTGGTGGGATGGGGGATGCGACAGCACACAGTGGATAGCTTCCTGGCACATAAACAGAACAAAAACAAGTAAGTACATCAAGGTGTACTACAAGACTGAGAGCCTTAATACGCCCTCAATCAGAAAAGTAGCTCAGTTTGACACTCATGCTAAAAGATCCATTCTACTCTGCAGTTGATTTTTCACACCATCTTTCCCAAAATTTTAAAATGTTTTTTTCTATATGATACTGCCTTCTCTTGGTGGGTGGGGGGCTGCGACAGCACACAGTGGAGAGCTTTCTGGCACATAAACAGAACAAAAACAAGTAAGTACATCAAGGTGTACTACAAGACTGAGAGCCTTAATACGCCCTCAATCAGAAACGTAGCTCAGTTTGACACTCATGCTAAATGTTCCATTCTACTCTGCAGTTGTTTTTTCACGCCATTTTTCCCAAAATTTTAAAATGTTTTTTTCTATATAATACTGCCTTCTCTTGGTGGGTGGGGGGCTGCGACAGCACACAGTGGAGAGCTTTCTGGCACATAAACAGAACAAAAACAAGTAAGTACATCAAGGTGTACTACAAGACTGAGAGCCTTAATACGCCCTCAATCAGAAACGTAGCTCAGTTTGACACTCATGCTAAATGTTCCATTCTACTCTGCAGTTGTTTTTTCACGCCATTTTTCCCAAAATTTTAAAATGTTTTTTTCTATATAATACTGCCTTCTCTTGGTGGGTGGGGGGCTGCGACAGCACACAGTGGAGAGCTTTCTGGCACATAAACAGAACAAAAACAAGTAAGTACATCAAGGTGTACTACAAGACTGAGAGCCTTAATACGCCCTCTATCAGAAACGTAGCTCAGTTTGACACTCATGCTCAAAGTTCCATTCTACTCTGAAGTTGGTTTTTCACGCCATTTTTCCCAAAATTTTAAAATGTTTTTTTCTATATGATACTGCCTTCTCTTGGTGGGTGGGGGGATGCGACAGCACACAGTGGAGTGCTTCCTGGCACATAAACAGAACAAAAGAATGTAAGTACATCAAGGTGTACTACAAGACTGAGAGCCTTAATACGCCCTCAATCAGAAACGTAGCTCAGTTTGACACTCATGCTAAATGTTCCATTCTACTCTGCAGTTGATTTTTCACGCCATTTTTCCCAAAATTTTAAAATGTTTTTTTCTATATAATACTGCCTTCTCTTGGTGGGTGGGGGGCTGCGACAGCACACAGTGGAGAGCTTTCTGGCACATAAACAGAACAAAAACAAGTAAGTACATCAAGGTGTACTACAAGACTGAGAGCCTTAATACGCCCTCAATCAGAAACGTAGCTCAGTTTGACACTCATGCTAAAAGTTCCATTCTACTCTGCAGTTGATTTTTCACACCATCTTTCCCAAAATTTTAAAATGTTTTTTTCTATAGAATACTGCCTTCTCTTGGTGGGTGGGGGGCTGCGACAGCACACAGTGGAGAGCTTTCTGGCACATAAACAGAACAAAAACAAGTAAGTACATCAAGGTGTACTACAAGACTGAGAGCCTTAATACGCCCTCAATCAGAAACGTAGCTCAGTTTGACACTCATGCTAAATGTTCCATTCTACTCTGCAGTTGTTTTTTCACGCCATTTTTCCCAAAATTTTAAAATGTTTTTTTCTATATAATACTGCCTTCTCTTGGTGGGTGGGGGGCTGCGACAGCACACAGTGGAGAGCTTTCTGGCACATAAACAGAACAAAAACAAGTAAGTACATCAAGGTGTACTACAAGACTGAGAGCCTTAATACGCCCTCAATCAGAAACGTAGCTCAGTTTGACACTCATGCTAAATGTTCCATTCTACTCTGCAGTTGTTTTTTCACGCCATCTTTCCCAAAATTTTAAAATGTTTTTTTCTATATAATACTGCCTTCTCTTGGTGGGTGGGGGGATGCGACAGCACACAGTGGAGAGCTTTCTGGCACATAAACAGAACAAAAACAAGTAAGTACATCAAGGTGTACTACAGGACTGAGAGCCTTACCACGCCCTCTATCAGAAACGTAGCTCAGTTTGACACTCATGCTCAAAGTTCCATTCAACTCTGAAGTTGGTTTTTCACGCCATTTTTCCCAAAGTTTTAAAATGTTTTTTTTCTATATGATACTGCCTTCTCTTGGTGGGATGGGGGATGCAACAGCACACAGTGGAGAGCTTCCTGGCACATGATCAGAACAACAACAAGTAAGTACATCAAGGTGTACTACAAGACTGAGAGCCTTACCACGCCCTCTATCAGAAACGTAGCTCAGTTTGACACTCATGCTAAAAGTTCCATTCTACTCTGCAGTTGATTTTTCACACCATTTTTCCCAAAATTTTAAAATGTTTTTTTTCTATATGATACTGCCTTCTCTTGGTGGGTGGGGGGATGCGACAGCACACAGTGAAGTGCTTCCTGGCACATAAACAGAACAAAAAAAAGTAAGTACATCAAGGTGTACTACAAGACTGAGAGCCTTACCACGCCCTCTATCAGAAACGTAGCTCAGTTTGACACTCATGCTCAAAGTTCCATTCTACTCTGCAGTTGGTTTTTCACGCCATTTTTCCCAAAGTTTTAAAATGTTTTTTTTTTCTATATGATACTGCCTTCTCTTGGTGGGATGGGGGATGCGACAGCACACAGTGGATAGCTTCCTGGCACATAAACAGAACAAAAACAAGTAAGTACATCAAGGTGTACTACAAGACTGAGAGCCTTAATACGCCCTCAATCAGAAACGTAGCTCAGTTTGACACTCATGCTAAAAGTTCCATTCTACTCTGCAGTTGATTTTTCACGCCATTTTTCCCAAAATTTTAAAATGTTTTTTTCTATATAATACTGCCTTCTCTTGGTGGGTGGGGGGCTGCGACAGCACACAGTGGAGAGTTTCTGGCACATAAACAGAACAAAAACAAGTAAGTACATCAAGGTGTACTACAAGACTGAGAGCCTTAATACGCCCTCAATCAGAAACGTAGCTCAGTTTGACACTCATGCTAAAAGTTCCATTCTACTCTGCAGTTGATTTTTCACACCATCTTTCCCAAAATTTTAAAATGTTTTTTTCTATATGATACTGCCTTCTCTTGGTGGGTGGGGGGCTGCGACAGCACACAGTGGAGAGCTTTCTGGCACATAAACAGAACAAAAACAAGTAAGTACATCAAGGTGTACTACAAGACTGAGAGCCTTAATACGCCCTCAATCAGAAACGTAGCTCAGTTTGACACTCATGCTAAATGTTCCATTCTACTCTGCAGTTGTTTTTTCACGCCATTTTTCCCAAAATTTTAAAATGTTTTTTTCTATATAATACTGCCTTCTCTTGGTGGGTGGGGGGCTGCGACAGCACACAGTGGAGAGCTTTCTGGCACATAAACAGAACAAAAACAAGTAAGTACATCAAGGTGTACTACAAGACTGAGAGCCTTAATACGCCCTCAATCAGAAACGTAGCTCAGTTTGACACTCATGCTAAAAGTTCCATTCTACTCTGCAGTTGATTTTTCACACCATTTTTCCCAAAATTTTAAAATGTTTTTTTCTATATGATACTGCCTTCTCTTGGTGGGTGGGGGGCTGCGACAGCACACAGTGGAGAGCTTTCTGGCACATAAACAGAACAAAAACAAGTAAGTACATCAAGGTGTACTACAAGACTGAGAGCCTTACCACACCCTCTATCAGAAACGTAGCTCAGTTTGACACTCATGCTAAAAGTTCCATTCTACTCTGCAGTTGATTTTTCAAACCATCTTTCCCAAAATTTTAAAATGTATTTTTCTATATGATACTGCCTTCTCTTGGTGGGATGGGGGATGCGACAGCACACAGTGGAGAGCTTCATGGCACATGATCAGAACAACAACAAGTAAGTACATCAAGGTGTACTACAAGACTGAGAGCCTTACCACGCCCTCTATCAGAAACGTAGATCAGTTTGACACTCATGCTAAAAGTTCCATTCTACTCTGCAGTTGATTTTTCACACCATTTTTCCCAAAATTTTAAAATGTTTTTTTCTATATGATACTGCCTTCTCTTGGTGGGTGGGGGGATGCGACAGCACACAGTGGAGTGCTTCCTGGCACATAAACAGAACAAAAACAAGTAAGTACATCAAGGTGTACTACAGGACTGAGAGCCTTACCACGCCCTCTATCAGAAACGTAGCTCAGTTTGACACTCATGCTAAATGTTCCATTCTACTCTGCAGTTGATTTTTCACACCATCTTTCCCAAAATTTTAAAATGTATTTTTCTATATGATACTGCCTTCTCTTGGTGGGATGGGGGATGCGACAGCACACAGTGGAGAGCTTCCTGGCACATGATCAGAACAACAACAAGTAAGTACATCAAGGTGTACTACAAGACTGAGAGCCTTACCACGCCCTCTATCAGAAACGTAGATCAGTTTGACACTCATGCTAAAAGTTCCATTCTACTCTGCAGTTGATTTTTCACACCATTTTTCCCAAAATTTTAAAATGTTTTTTTCTATATAATACTGCCTTCTCTTGGTGGGTGGGGGGCAGCGACAGCACACAGTGGAGAGCTTTCTGGCACATGATCAGAACAAAAACAAGTAAGTACATCAAGGTGTACTACAAGACTGAGAGCCTTACCACGCCCTCTATCAGAAACGTAGCTCAGTTTGACACTCATGCTAAAAGTTCCATTCTACTCTGCAGTTGTTTTTTCACGCCATCTTTCCCAAAATTTTAAAATGTTTTTTTCTTTATAATACTGCCTTCTCTTGGTGGGTGGGGGGCTGCGACAGCACACAGTGGAGAGCTTTCTGGCACATAAACAGAACAAAAACAAGTAAGTACATCAAGGTGTACTACAAGACTGAGAGCCTTAATACGCCCTCAATCAGAAACGTAGCTCAGTTTGACACTCATGCTAAATGTTCCATTCTACTCTGCAGTTGTTTTTTCACGCCATTTTTCCCAAAATTTTAAAATGTTTTTTTCTATATAATACTGCCTTCTCTTGGTGGGTGGGGGGCTGCGACAGCACACAGTGGAGAGCTTTCTGGCACATAAACAGAACAAAAACAAGAAAGTACATCAAGGTGTACTACAAGACTGAGAGCCTTAATACGCCCTCAATCAGAAACGTAGCTCAGTTTGACACTCATGCTAAATGTTCCATTCTACTCTGCAGTTGTTTTTTCACGCCATCTTTCCCAAAATTTTAAAATGTTTTTTTCTATATAAAACTGCCTTCTCTTGGTGGGTGGGGGGCTGCGACAGCACACAGTGGATAGCTTCCTGGCCCATAAACAGAACAAAAACAAGTAAGTACATCAAGGTGTACTACAAGACTGAGAGCCTTAATACGCCCTCAATCAGAAACGTAGCTCAGTTTGACACTCATGCTAAAAGTTCCATTCTACTCTGCAGTTGATTTTTCACACCATTTTTCCCAAAATTTTAAAATGTTTTTTTCTATATGATACTGCCTTCTCTTGGTGGGTGGGGGGCTGCGACAGCACACAGTGGAGAGCTTTCTGGCACATGATCAGAACAAAAACAAGTAAGTACATCAAGGTGTACTACAAGACTGAGAGCCTTACCACGCCCTCTATCAGAAACGTAGCTCAGTTTGACACTCATGCTAAAAGTTCCATTCTACTCTGCAGTTGTTTTTTCACGCCATCTTTCCCAAAATTTTAAAATGTTTTTTTCTTTATAATACTGCCTTCTCTTGGTGGGTGGGGGGCTGCGACAGCACACAGTGGAGAGCTTTCTGGCACATAAACAGAACAAAAACAAGTAAGTACATCAAGGTGTACTACAAGACTGAGAGCCTTAATACGCCCTCAATCAGAAACGTAGCTCAGTTTGACACTCATGCTCAAAGTTCCATTCTACTCTGAAGTTGGTTTTTCACGCCATTTTTCCCAAAATTTTAAAATGTTTTTTTCTATATGATACTGCCTTCTCTTGGTGGGTGGGGGGATGCGACAGCACACAGTGGAGAGCTTTCTGGCACATAAACAGAACAAAAACAAGTAAGTACATCAAGGTGTACTACAGGACTGAGAGCCTTACCACGCCCTCTATCAGAAACGTAGCTCAGTTTGACACTCATGCTAAAAGTTCCATTCTACTCTGCGGTTGTTTTTTCACGCCATCTTTCCCAAAATTTTAAAATGTTTTTTTCTATATAATACTGCCTTCTCTTGGTGGGTGGGGGGCTGCGACAGCACACAGTGGAGTGCTTCCTGGCAAATAAACAGAACAAAAACAAGTAAGTACATCAAGGTGTACTACAAGACTGAGAGCCTTACCACGCCCTCTATCAGAAACGTAGCTCAGTTTGACACTCATGCTAAAAGTTCCATTCTACTCTGCAGTTGTTTTTTCACGCCATCTTTCCCAACATTTTAAAATGTTTTTTTCTATATAATACTGCCTTCTCTTGGTGGGTGGGGGGCTGCGACAGCACACAGTGGAGAGCTTTCTGGCACATAAACAGAACAAAAACAAGTAAGTACATCAAGGTGTACTACAAGACTGAGAGCCTTACCACGCCCTCTATCAGAAACTTAGCTCAGTTTGACACTCATGCTAAAAGTTCCATTCTACTCTGCAGTTGTTTTTTCACGCCATCTTTCCCAAAATTTTAAAATGTTTTTTTCTATATAATACTGCCTTCTCTTGGTGGGTGGGGGGCTGCGACAGCACACAGTGGGGAGCTTTCTGGCACATAAACAGAACAAAAACAAGTAAGTACATCAAGGTGTACTACAAGACTGAGAGCCTTACCACACCCTCTATCAGAAACGTAGCTCAGTTTGACACTCATGCTAAAAGTTCCATTCTACTCTGCAGTTGATTTTTCACACCATCTTTCCCAAAATTTTAAAATGTTTTTTTCTATATGATACTGCCTTCTCTTGGTGGGATAGGGGATGCGACAGCACACAGTGGAGAGCTTCCTGGCACATGATCAGAACAACAACAAGTAAGAACATCAAGGTGTACTACAAGACTGAGAGCCTTACCACGCCCTCTATCAGAAACGTAGCTCAGTTTGACACTCATGCTAAAAGTTCCATTCTACTCTGCAGTTGTTTTTTCACGCCATCTTTCCCAAAATTTTAAAATGTTTTTTTCTATATGATACTGCCTTCTCTTGGTGGGTGGGGGGCTGCGACAGCACACTGTGGAGAGCTTTCTGGCACATAAACAGAACAAAAACAAGTAAGTACATCAAGGTGTACTACAAGACTGAGAGCCTTACCACGCCCTCTATCAGAAACGTAGCTCAGTTTGACACTCATGCTAAAAGTTCCATTCTACACTGCAGTTGTTTTTTCACGCCATCTTTCCCAAAATTTTAAAATGTTTTTTTCTATATAATACTGCCTTCTCTTGGTGGGTGGGGGGCTGCGACAGCACACAGTGGAGAGCTTTCTGGCACATAAACAGAACAAAAACAAGTAAGTACATCAAGGTGTACTACAAGACTGAGAGCCTTACCACGCCCTCTATCAGAAACGTAGCTCAGTTTGACACTCATGCTAAAAGTTCCATTCTACTCTGCAGTTGTTTTTTCACGCCATCTTTCCCAAAATTTTAAAATGTTTTTTTCTATATAATACTGCCTTCTCTTGGTGGGTGGGGGGCTGCGACAGCACACAGTGGAGTGCTTCCTGGCACATAAACAGAACAAAAACAAGTAAGTACATCAAGGTGTACTACAAGACTGAGAGCCTTACCACGCCCTCTATCAGAAACGTAGCTCAGTTTGACACTCATGCTAAAAGTTCCATTCTACTCTGCAGTTGTTTTTTCACGCCATCTTTCCCAAAATTTTAAAATGTTTTTTTCTATATGATACTGCCTTCTCTTGGTGGGATGGGGGATGCGACAGCACACAGTGGAGAGCTTCCTGGCACATGATCAGAACAACAACAAGTAAGTACATCAAGGTGTACTACAAGACTGAGAGCCTTACCACGCCCTCTATCAGAAACGTAGCTCAGTTTGACACTCATGCTAAATGTTCCATTCTACTCTGCAGTTGTTTTTTCACGCCATCTTTCCCAAAATTTTAAAATGTTTTTTTCTATATGATACTGCCTTCTCTTGGTGGGATGGGGGATGCGACAGCACACAGTGGAGAGCTTCCTGGCACATGATCAGAACAACAACAAGTAAGTACATCAAGGTGTACTACAAGACTGAGAGCCTTACCACGCCCTCTATCAGAAACGTAGCTCAGTTTGACACTCATGCTAAAAGTTCCATTCTACTCTGCAGTTGCTTTTTCACGCCATCTTTCCCAAAATTTTAAAATGTTTTTTTCTATATGATACTGCCTTCTCTTGGTGGGATGGGGGATGCGACAGCACACAGTGGAGAGCTTTCTGGCACATAAACAGAACAAAAACAAGTAAGTACATCAAGGTGTACTACAAGACTGAGAGCCTTACCACGCCCTCTATCAGAAACGTAGCTCAGTTTGACACTCATGCTAAAAGTTCCATTCTACTCTGCAGTTGCTTTTTCACGCCATCTTTCCCAAAATTTTAAAATGTTTTTTTCTATATGATACTGCCTTCTCTTGGTGGGATGGGGGATGCGACAGCACACAGTGGAGAGCTTTCTGGCACATAAACAGAACAAAAACAAGTAAGTACATCAAGGTGTACTACAAGACTGAGAGCCTTACCACGCCCTCTATCAGAAACGTAGCTTAGTTTGACACTCATGCTCAAAGTTCCATTCTACTCTGAAGTTGGTTTTTCACGCCATTTTTCCCAAAATTTTAAAATGTATTTTTCTATATGATACTGCCTTCTCTTGGTGGGTGGGGGGATGCGACAGCACACAGTGGAGTGCTTCCTGGCACATAAACAGAACAAAAACAAGTAAGTACATCAAGGTGTACTACAAGACTGAGAGCCTTACCACGCCCTCTATCAGAAACGTAGCTCAGTTTGACACTCATGCTAAATGTTCCATTCTACTCTGCAGTTGTTTTTTCACGCCATCTTTCCCAAAATTTTAAAATGTTTTTTTCTATATAATACTGCCTTCTCTTGGTGGGTGGGGGGCTGCGACAGCACACAGTGGAGAGCTTTCTGGCACATAAACAGAACAAAAACAAGTAAGTACATCAAGGTGTACTACAAGACTGAGAGCCTTACCACACCCTCTATCAGAAACGTAGCTCAGTTTGACACTCATGCTAAAAGTTCCATTCTACTCTGCAGTTGATTTTTCACACCATCTTTCCCAAAATTTTAAAATGTTTTTTTCTATATGATACTGCCTTCTCTTGGTGGGATGGGGGATGCGACAGCACACAGTGGAGAGCTTCCTGGCACATGATCAGAACAACAACAAGTAAGTACATCAAGGTGTACTACAAGACTGAGAGCCTTACCACGCCCTCTATCAGAAACGTAGCTCAGTTTGACACTCATGCTAAAAGTTCCATTCTACTCTGCAGTTGATTTTTCACACCATTTTTCCCAAAATTTTAAAATGTTTTTTTCTATATGATACTGCCTTCTCTTGGTGGGTGGGGGGATGCGACAGCACACAGTGAAGTGCTTCCTGGCACATAAACAGAACAAAAACAAGTAAGTACATCAAGGTGTACTACAAGACTGAGAGCCTTACCACGCCCTCTATCAGAAACGTAGCTCAGTTTGACACTCATGCTCAAAGTTCCATTCTACTCTGAAGTTGGTTTTTCACGCCATTTTTCCCAAAATTTTAAAATGTTTTTTTCTATATGATACTGCCTTCTCTTGGTGGGTGGGGGGATGCGACAGCACACAGTGGAGTGCTTCCTGGCACATAAACAGAACAAAAAAAAGTAAGAACATCAAGGTGTACTACAAGACTGAGAGCCTTAATACGCCCTCAATCAGAAACGTAGCTCAGTTTGACACTCATGCTAAAAGTTCCATTCTACTCTGCAGTTGATTTTTCACGCCATCTTTCCCAAAAATTTAAAATGTTTTTTTCTATATGATACTGCCTTCTCTTGGTGGGATTGGTGATGCGACAGCACACAGTGGAGAGCTTCCTGGCACATGATCAGAACAACAACAAGTAAGTACATCAAGGTGTACTACAAGACTGAGAGCCTTACCACGCCCTCTATCAGAAACGTAGCTCAGTTTGACACTCATGCTAAAAGTTCCATTCTACTCTGCAGTTGATTTTTCACACCATCTTTCCCAAAATTTTAAAATGTTTTTTTCTATATGATACTGCCTTCTCTTGGTGGGATGGGGGATGCGACAGCACACAGTGGAGAGCTTCCTGGCACATGATCAGAACAACAACAAGTAAGTACATCAAGGTGTACTACAAGACTGAGAGCCTTACCACGCCCTCTATCAGAAACGTAGCTCAGTTTGACACTCATGCTAAAAGTTCCATTCTACTCTGCAGTTGATTTTTCACGCCATCTTTCCCAAAATTTTAAAATGTTTTTTTCTATATAATACTGCCTTCTCTTGGTGGGTGGGGGGCTGCGACAGCACACAGTGGATAGCTTCCTGGCACATAAACAGAACAAAAACAAGTAAGTACATCAAGGTGTACTACATGACTGAGAGCCTTAATACGCCCTCAATCAGAAACGTAGCTCAGTTTGACACTCATGCTAAATGTTCCATTCTACTCTGCAGTTGTTTTTTCACGCCATTTTTCCCAAAATTTTAAAATGTTTTTTTTCTATATAATACTGCCTTCTGTTGGTGGGTGGAGGGATGCGACAGCACACAGTGGAGAGCTTCCTGGCACATGATCAGAACAAAAACAAGTAAGTACATCAAGGTGTACTAACTACAAGACTGAGAGCATTACCACGCCCTCTATCAGAAACGTAGCTCAGTTTGACACTCATGCTAAAAGTTCCATTCTACTCTGCAGTTGTTTTTTCACGCCATCTTTCCCAAAATTTTAAAATGTTTTTTTCTTTATAATACTGCCTTCTCTTGGTGGGTGGGGGGCTGCGACAGCACACAGTGGAGAGCTTTCTGGCACATAAACAGAACAAAAACAAGTAAGTACATCAAGGTGTACTACAAGACTGAGAGCCTTAATACGCCCTCAATCAGAAACGTAGCTCAGTTTGACACTCATGCTAAATGTTCCATTCTACTCTGCAGTTGTTTTTTCACGCCATTTTTCCCAAAATTTTAAAATGTTTTTTTCTATATAATACTGCCTTCTCTTCGTGGGTGGGGGGCTGCGACAGCACACAGTGGAGAGCTTTCTGGCACATAAACAGAACAAAAACAAGTAAGTACATCAAGGTGTACTACAAGACTGAGAGCCTTACCACGCCCTCTATCAGAAACGTAGCTCAGTTTGACACTCATGCTAAAAGTTCCATTCTACTCTGCAGTTGATTTTTCACACCATCTTTCCCAAAATTTTAAAATGTTTTTTTTATATGATACTGCCTTCTCTTGGTGGGATGGGGGATGCGACAGCACACAGTGGAGAGCTTCCTGGCACATGATCAGAACAACAACAAGTAAGTACATCAAGGTGTACTACAAGACTGAGAGCCTTACCACGCCCTCTATCAGAAACGTAGCTCAGTTTGACACTCATGCTAAAAGTTCCATTCTACTCTGCAGTTGATTTTTCACGCCATCTTTCCCAAAATTTTAAAATGTTTTTTTCTATATAATACTGCCTTCTCTTGGTGGGTGGGGGGCTGCGACAGCACACAGTGGATAGCTTCCTGGCACATAAACAGAACAAAAACAAGTAAGTACATCAAGGTGTACTACATGACTGAGAGCCTTAATACGCCCTCAATCAGAAACGTAGCTCAGTTTGACACTCATGCTAAATGTTCCATTCTACTCTGCAGTTGTTTTTTCACGCCATTTTTCCCAAAATTTTAAAATGTTTTTTTCTATATAATACTGCCTTCTGTTGGTGGGTGGAGGGATGCGACAGCACACAGTGGAGAGCTTCCTCGCACATGATCAGAACAAAAACAAGTAAGTACATCAAGGTGTACTAACTACAAGACTGAGAGCATTACCACGCCCTCTATCAGAAACGTAGCTCAGTTTGACACTCATGCTAAAAGTTCCATTCTACTCTGCAGTTGTTTTTTCACGCCATCTTTCCCAAAATTTTAAAATGTTTTTTTCTTTATAATACTGCCTTCTCTTGGTGGGTGGGGGGCTGCGACAGCACACAGTGGAGAGCTTTCTGGCACATAAACAGAACAAAAACAAGTAAGTACATCAAGGTGTACTACAAGACTGAGAGCCTTAATACGCCCTCAATCAGAAACGTAGCTCAGTTTGACACTCATGCTAAATGTTCCATTCTACTCTGCAGTTGTTTTTTCACGCCATTTTTCCCAATATTTTAAAATGTTTTTTTCTATATGATACTGCGTTCTCTTGGTGGGTGGGGGGATGCGACAGCACACAGTGGAGAGCTTTCTGGCACATAAACAGAACAAAAACAAGAAAGTACATCAAGGTGTACTACAAGACTGAGAGCCTTAATACGCCCTCAATCAGAAACGTAGCTCAGTTTGACACTCATGCTAAATGTTCCATTCTACTCTGCAGTTGTTTTTTCACGCCATCTTTCCCAAAATTTTAAAATGTTTTTTTCTATATAAAACTGCCTTCTCTTGGTGGGTGGGGGGCTGCGACAGCACACAGTGGATAGCTTCCTGGCACATAAACAGAACAAAAACAAGTAAGTACATCAAGGTGTACTACAAGACTGAGAGCCTTAATACGCCCTCAATCAGAAACGTAGCTCAGTTTGACACTCATGCTAAAAGTTCCATTCTACTCTGCAGTTGATTTTTCACACCATTTTTCCCAAAATTTTAAAATGTTTTTTTCTATATGATACTGCCTTCTCTTGGTGGGTGGGGGGCTGCGACAGCACACAGTGGAGAGCTTTCTGGCACATAAACAGAACAAAAACAAGTAAGTACATCAAGGTGTACTACAAGACTGAGAGCCTTACCACACCCTCTATCAGAAACGTAGCTCAGTTTGACACTCATGCTAAAAGTTCCATTCTACTTTGCAGTTGTTTTTTCACGCCATCTTTCCCAAAATTTAAAAATGTTTTTTCTATATAATACTGCCTTCTCTTGGTGGGTGGGGGGCTGCGACAGCACACAGTGGATAGCTTCCTGGCACATAAACAGAACAAAAACAAGTAAGTACATCAAGGTGTACTACAAGACTGAGATCCTTACCACACCCTCTATCAGAAACGTAGCTCAGTTTGACACTCATGCTAAAAGTTCCATTCTACACTGCAGTTGTTTTTTCACGCCATCTTTCCCAAAATTTTAAAATGTTTTTTTCAATATAATACTGCCTTCTCTTGGTGGGTGGGGGGCTGCGACAGCACACAGTGGAGAGCTTTCTGGCACATAAACAGAACAAAAACAAGTAAGTACATCAAGGTGTACTACAGGACTGAGAGCCTTACCACGCCCTCTATCAGAAACGTAGCTCAGTTTGACACTCATGCTCAAAGTTCCATTCTACTCTGAAGTTGGTTTTTCACACCATCTTTCCCAAAATTTTAAAATGTTTTTTTCTATATGATACTGCCTTCTCTTGGTGGGATGGGGGATGCGACAGCACACAGTGGAGAGCTTCCTGGCACATGATCAGAACAACAACAAGTAAGTACATCAAGGTGTACTACAAGACTGAGAGCCTTACCACGCCCTCTATCAGAAACGTAGCTCAGTTTGACACTCATGCTAAAAGTTCCATTCTACTCTGCAGTTGATTTTTCACGCCATCTTTCCCAAAATTTTAAAATGTTTTTTTCTATATAATACTGCCTTCTCTTGGTGGGTGGGGGGCTGCGACAGCACACAGTGGATAGCTTCCTGGCACATAAACAGAACAAAAACAAGTAAGTACATCAAGGTGTACTACATGACTGAGAGCCTTAATACGCCCTCAATCAGAAACGTAGCTCAGTTTGACACTCATGCTAAATGTTCCATTCTACTCTGCAGTTGTTTTTTCACGCCATTTTTCCCAAAATTTTAAAATGTTTTTTTCTATATAATACTGCCTTCTGTTGGTGGGTGGAGGGATGCGACAGCACACAGTGGAGAGCTTCCTGGCACATGATCAGAACAAAAACAAGTAAGTACATCAAGGTGTACTAACTACAAGACTGAGAGCATTACCACGCCCTCTATCAGAAACGTAGCTCAGTTTGACACTCATGCTAAAAGTTCCATTCTACTCTGCAGTTGTTTTTTCACGCCATCTTTCCCAAAATTTTAAAATGTTTTTTTCTTTATAATACTGCCTTCTCTTGGTGGGTGGGGGGCTGCGACAGCACACAGTGGAGAGCTTTCTGGCACATAAACAGAACAAAAACAAGTAAGTACATCAAGGTGTACTACAAGACTGAGAGCCTTAATACGCCCTCAATCAGAAACGTAGCTCAGTTTGACACTCATGCTAAATGTTCCATTCTACTCTGCAGTTGTTTTTTCACGCCATTTTTCCCAATATTTTAAAATGTTTTTTTCTATATGATACTGCGTTCTCTTGGTGGGTGGGGGGATGCGACAGCACACAGTGGAGAGCTTTCTGGCACATAAACAGAACAAAAACAAGAAAGTACATCAAGGTGTACTACAAGACTGAGAGCCTTATTACGCCCTCAATCAGAAACGTAGCTCAGTTTGACACTCATGCTAAATGTTCCATTCTACTCTGCAGTTGTTTTTTCACGCCATCTTTCCCAAAATTTTAAAATGTTTTTTTCTATATAAAACTGCCTTCTCTTGGTGGGTGGGGGGCTGCGACAGCACACAGTGGATAGCTTCCTGGCACATAAACAGAACAAAAACAAGTAAGTACATCAAGGTGTACTACAAGACTGAGAGCCTTAATACGCCCTCAATCAGAAACGTAGCTCAGTTTGACACTCATGCTAAAAGTTCCATTCTACTCTGCAGTTGATTTTTCACACCATTTTTCCCAAAATTTTAAAATGTTTTTTTCTATATGATACTGCCTTCTCTTTGTGGGTGGGGGGCTGCGACAGCACACAGTGGAGAGCTTTCTGGCACATAAACAGAACAAAAACAAGTAAGTACATCAAGGTGTACTACAAGACTGAGAGCCTTACCACACCCTCTATCAGAAACGTAGCTCAGTTTGACACTCATGCTAAAAGTTCCATTCTACTTTGCAGTTGTTTTTTCACGCCATCTTTCCCAAAATTTAAAAATGTTTTTTTCTATATAATACTGCCTTCTCTTGGTGGGTGGGGGGCTGCGACAGCACACAGTGGATAGCTTCCTGGCACATAAACAGAACAAAAACAAGTAAGTACATCAAGGTGTACTACAAGACTGAGAGCCTTACCACACCCTCTATCAGAAACGTAGCTCAGTTTGACACTCATGCTAAAAGTTCCATTCTACACTGCAGTTGTTTTTTCACGCCATCTTTCCCAAAATTTTAAAATGTTTTTTTCTATATAATACTGCCTTCTCTTGGTGGGTGGGGGGCTGCGACAGCACACAGTGGAGTGCTTCCTGGCAAATAAACAGAACAACAACAAGTAAGTACATCAAGGTGTACTACAGGACTGAGAGCCTTACCACGCCCTCTATCAGAAACGTAGCTCAGTTTGACACTCATGCTCAAAGTTCCATTCTACTCTGAAGTTGGTTTTTCACGCCATTTTTCCCAAAATTTTAAAATGTTTTTTTCTATATGATACTGCCTTCTCTTGGTGGGTGGGGGGCTGCGACAGCACACAGTGGAGAGCTTTCTGGCACATAAACAGAACAACAACAAGTAAGTACATCAAGGTGTACTACAAGACTGAGAGCCTTACCACGCCCTCTATCAGAAACGTAGCTCAGTTTGACACTCATGCTAAAAGTTCCATTCTACTCTGCAGTTGTTTTTTCACGCCATCTTTCCCAAAATTTTAAAATGTTTTTTTCTATATAATACTGCCTTCTCTTGGTGGGTGGGGGGCTGCGACAGCACACAGTGGAGTGCTTCCTGGCAAATAAACAGAACAAAAACAAGTAAGTACATCAAGGTGTACTACAAGACTGAGAGCCTTACCACGCCCTCTATCAGAAACGTAGCTCAGTTTGACACTCATGCTAAAAGTTCCATTCTACTCTGCAGTTGTTTTTTCACGCCATCTTTCCCAAAATTTTAAAATGTTTTTTTCTATATAATACTGCGTTCTCTTGGTGGGTGGGGGGCTGCGACAGCACACAGTGGAGAGCTTTCTGGCACATAAACAGAACAAAAACAAGTAAGTACATCAAGGTGTACTACAAGACTGAGAGCCTTACCACGCCCTCTACCAGAAACTTAGCTCAGTTTGACACTCATGCTAAAAGTTCCATTCTACTCTGCAGTTGTTTTTTCACGCCATCTTTCCCAAAATTTTAAAATGTTTTTTTCTATATAGTACTGCCTTCTCTTGGTGGGTGGGGGGCTGCGACAGCACACAGTGGAGAGCTTTCTGGCACATAAACAGAACAAAAACAAGTAAGTACATCAAGGTGTACTACAAGACTGAGAGCCTTACCACGCCCTCTATCAGAAACGTAGCTCAGTTTGACACTCATGCTAAAAGTTCCATTCTACTCTGCAGTTGTTTTTTCACGCCATCTTTCCCAAAATTTTAAAATGTTTTTTTCTATATAATACTGCGTTCTCATGGTGGGTGGGGGGCTGCGACAGCACACAGTGGAGAGCTTTCTGGCACATAAACAGAACAAAAACAAGTAAGTACATCAAGGTGTACTACAAGACTGAGAGCCTTACCACGCCCTCTACCAGAAACTTAGCTCAGTTTGACACTCATGCTAAAAGTTCCATTCTACTCTGCAGTTGTTTTTTCACGCCATCTTTCCCAAAATTTTAAAATGTTTTTTTCTATATAGTACTGCCTTCTCTTGGTGGGTGGGGGGCTGCGACAGCACACAGTGGAGAGCTTTCTGGCACATAAACAGAACAAAAACAAGTAAGTACATCAAGGTGTACTACAAGACTGAGAGCCTTACCACGCCCTCTATCAGAAACGTAGCTCAGTTTGACACTCATGCTAAAAGTTCCATTCTACTCTGCAGTTGTTTTTTCACGCCATCTTTCCCAAAATTTTAAAATGTTTTTTTCTATATAATACTGCGTTCTCTTGGTGGGTGGGGGGCTGCGACAGCACACAGTGGAGAGCTTTCTGGCACATAAACAGAACAAAAACAAGTAAGTACATCAAGGTGTACTACAAGACTGAGAGCCTTACCACGCCCTCTACCAGAAACTTAGCTCAGTTTGACACTCATGCTAAAAGTTCCATTCTACTCTGCAGTTGTTTTTTCACGCCATCTTTCCCAAAATTTTAAAATGTTTTTTTCTATATAGTACTGCCTTCTCTTGGTGGGTGGGGGGCTGCGAAGGCACACAGTGGAGAGCTTTCTGGCACATAAACAGAACAAAAACAAGTAAGTACATCAAGGTGTACTACAAGACTGAGAGCCTTACCACGCCCTCTATCAGAAACGTAGCTCAGTTTGACACTCATGCTAAAAGTTCCATTCTACTCTGCAGTTGTTTTTTCACGCCATCTTTCCCAAAATTTTAAAATGTTTTTTTCTATATAATACTGCGTTCTCATGGTGGGTGGGGGGCTGCGACAGCACACAGTGGAGAGCTTTCTGGCACATAAACAGAACAAAAACAAGTAAGTACATCAAGGTGTACTACAAGACTGAGAGCCTTACCACGCCCTCTACCAGAAACTTAGCTCAGTTTGACACTCATGCTAAAAGTTCCATTCTACTCTGCAGTTGTTTTTTCACGCCATCTTTCCCAAAATTTTAAAATGTTTTTTTCTATATAATACTGCCTTCTCTTGGTGGGTGGGGGGCTGCGACAGCACACAGTGGAGTGCTTCCTGGCAAATAAACAGAACAACAACAAGTAAGTACATCAAGGTGTACTACAGGACTGAGAGCCTTACCACGCCCTCTATCAGAAACGTAGCTCAGTTTGACACTCATGCTCAAAGTTCCATTCTACTCTGAAGTTGGTTTTTCACGCCATTTTTCCCAAAATTTTAAAATGTTTTTTTCTATATGATACTGCCTTCTCTTGGTGGGTGGGGGGATGCGACAGCACACAGTGGAGAGCTTCCTGGCACATAAACAGAACAAAAACAAGTAAGTACATCAAGGTGTACTACAGGACTGAGAGCCTTACCACGCCCTCTATCAGAAACGTAGCTCAGTTTGACACTCATGCTAAAAGTTCCATTCTACTCTGCAGTTGTTTTTTCACGCCATCTTTCCCAAAATTTTAAAATGTTTTTTTCTATATAATACTGCCTTCTCTTGGTGGGTGGGGGGCTGCGACAGCACACAGTGGAGTGCTTCCTGGCAAATAAACAGAACAAAAACAAGTAAGTACATCAAGGTGTACTACAAGACTGAGAGCCTTACCACGCCCTCTATCAGAAACGTAGCTCAGTTTGACACTCATGCTAAAAGTTCCATTCTACTCTGCAGTTGTTTTTTCACGCCATCTTTCCCAAAATTTTAAAATGTTTTTTTCTATATGATACTGCCTTCTCTTGGTGGGTGGGGGGATGCGACAGCACACAGTGGAGAGCTTTCTGGCACATAAACAGAACAAAAACAAGTAAGTACATCAAGGTGTACTACAGGACTGAGAGCCTTACCACGCCCTCTATCAGAAACGTAGCTCAGTTTGACACTCATGCTAAAAGTTCCATTCTACTCTGCAGTTGTTTTTTCACGCCATCTTTCCCAAAATTTTAAAATGTTTTTTTCTATATAATACTGCCTTCTCTTGGTGGGTGGGGGGCTGCGACAGCACACAGTGGAGTGCTTCCTGGCAAATAAACAGAACAAAAACAAGTAAGTACATCAAGGTGTACTACAAGACTGAGAGCCTTACCACGCCCTCTATCAGAAACGTAGCTCAGTTTGACACTCATGCTAAAAGTTCCATTCTACTCTGCAGTTGTTTTTTCACGCCATCTTTCCCAAAATTTTAAAATGTTTTTTTCTATATAATACTGCGTTCTCTTGGTGGGTGGGGGGCTGCGACAGCACACAGTGGAGAGCTTTCTGGCACATAAACAGAACAAAAACAAGTAAGTACATCAAGGTGTACTACAAGACTGAGAGCCTTACCACGCCCTCTACCAGAAACTTAGCTCAGTTTGACACTCATGCTAAAAGTTCCATTCTACTCTGCAGTTGTTTTTTCACGCCATCTTTCCCAAAATTTTAAAATGTTTTTTTCTATATAATACTGCCTTCTCTTGGTGGGTGGGGGGCTGCGACAGCACACAGTGGAGTGCTTCCTGGCAAATAAACAGAACAAAAACAAGTAAGTACATCAAGGTGTACTACAAGACTGAGAGCCTTACCACGCCCTCTATCAGAAACGTAGCTCAGTTTGACACTCATGCTAAAAGTTCCATTCTACTCTGCAGTTGTTTTTTCACGCCATCTTTCCCAAAATTTTAAAATGTTTTTTTCTATATAATACTGCGTTCTCTTGGTGGGTGGGGGGCTGCGACAGCACACAGTGGAGAGCTTTCTGGCACATAAACAGAACAAAAACAAGTAAGTACATCAAGGTGTACTACAAGACTGAGAGCCTTACCACGCCCTCTACCAGAAACTTAGCTCAGTTTGACACTCATGCTAAAAGTTCCATTCTACTCTGCAGTTGTTTTTTCACGCCATCTTTCCCAAAATTTTAAAATGTTTTTTTCTATATAATACTGCCTTCTCTTGGTGGGTGGGGGGCTGCGACAGCACACAGTGGAGAGCTTTCTGGCACATAAACAGAACAAAAACAAGTAAGTACATCAAGGTGTACTACAAGACTGAGAGCCTTACCACACCCTCTATCAGAAACGTAGCTCAGTTTGACACTCATGCTAAAAGTTCCATTCTACTCTGCAGTTGATTTTTCACACCATCTTTCCCAAAATTTTAAAATGTTTTTTTCTATATGATACTGCCTTCTCTTGGTGGGATAGGGGATGCGACAGCACACAGTGGAGAGCTTCCTGGCACATGATCAGAACAACAACAAGTAAGAACATCAAGGTGTACTACAAGACTGAGAGCCTTACCACGCCCTCTATCAGAAACGTAGCTCAGTTTGACACTCATGCTAAAAGTTCCATTCTACACTGCAGTTGTTTTTTCACGCCATCTTTCCCAAAATTTTAAAATGTTTTTTTCTATATGATACTGCCTTCTCTTGGTGGGTGGGGGGATGCGACAGCACACAGTGGAGAGCTTTCTGGCACATAAACAGAACAAAAACAAGTAAGTACATCAAGGTGTACTACAAGACTGAGAGCCTTACCACACCCTCTATCAGAAACGTAGCTCAGTTTGACACTCATGCTAAAAGTTCCATTTTACTCTGCAGTTGATTTTTCACACCATTTTTCCCAAAATTTTAAAATGTTTTTTCTATATGATACTGCCTTCTCTTGGTGGGATAGGGGATGCGACAGCACACAGTGGAGAGCTTCCTGGCACATGATCAGAACACCAACAAGTAAGAACATCAAGGTGTACTACAAGACTGAGAGCCTTACCACGCCCTCTATCAGAAACGTAGCTCAGTTTGACACTCATGCTAAATGTTCCATTCTACTCTGCAGTTGTTTTTTCACGCCATCTTTCCCAAAATTTTAAAATGTTTTTTTCTATATAAAACTGCCTTCTCTTGGTGGGTGGGGGGCTGCGACAGCACACAGTGGATAGCTTCCTGGCACATAAACAGAACAAAAACAAGTAAGTACATCAAGGTGTACTACAAGACTGAGAGCCTTAATACGCCCTCAATCAGAAACGTAGTTCAGTTTGACACTCATGCTAAAAGTTCCATTCTACTCTGCAGTTGATTTTTCACACCATTTTTCCCAAAATTTTAAAATGTTTTTTTCTATATGATACTGCCTTCTCTTGGTGGGTGGGGGGCTGCGACAGCACACAGTGGAGAGCTTTCTGGCACATAAACAGAACAAAAACAAGTAAGTACATCAAGGTGTACTACAAGACTGAGAGCCTTACCACACCCTCTATCAGAAACGTAGCTCAGTTTGACACTCATGCTAAAAGTTCCATTCTACTCTGCAGTTGTTTTTTCACGCCATCTTTCCCAAAATTTTAAAATGTTTTTTTCTATATGATACTGCCTTCTCTTGGTGGGTGGGGGGCTGCGACAGCACACAGTGGAGAGCTTTCTGGCACATAAACAGAACAACAACAAGTAAGAACATCAAGGTGTACTACAAGACTGAGAGCCTTACCACGCCCTCTATCAGAAACGTAGCTCAGTTTGACACTCATGCTAAAAGTTCCATTCTACTCTGCAGTTGTTTTTTCACGCCATCTTTCCCAAAATTTTAAAATGTTTTTTTCTATATGATACTGCCTTCTCTTGGTGGGTGGGGGGCTGCGACAGCACACTGTGGAGAGCTTTCTGGCACATAAACAGAACAAAAACAAGTAAGAACATCAAGGTGTACTACAAGACTGAGAGCCTTACCACGCCCTCTATCAGAAACGTAGCTCAGTTTGACACTCATTCTAAAAGTTCCATTCTACTCTGCAGTTGTTTTTTCACGCCATCTTTCCCAAAATTTTAAAATGTTTTTTTCTATATGATACTGCCTTCTCTTGGTGGGTGGGGGGCTGCGACAGCACACAGTGGAGAGCTTTCTGGCACATAAACAGAACAAAAACAAGTAAGAACATCAAGGTGTACTACAAGACTGAGAGCCTTACCACGCCCTCTACCAGAAACTTAGCTCAGTTTGACACTCATGCTAAAAGTTCCATTCTACTCTGCAGTTGTTTTTTCACGCCATCTTTCCCAAAATTTTAAAATGTTTTTTTCTATATGATACTGCCTTCTCTTGGTGGGATAGGGGATGCGACAGCACACAGTGGAGAGCTTCCTGGCACATGATCAGAACAACAACAAGTAAGAACATCAAGGTGTACTACAAGACTGAGAGCCTTACCACGCCCTCCATCAGAAACGTAGCTCAGTTTGACACTCATGCTAAAAGTTCCATTCTACACTGCAGTTGTTTTTTCACGCCATCTTTGCCAAAATTTTAAAATGTTTTTTTCTATATGATACTGCCTTCTCTTGGTGGGTGGGGGGATGCGACAGCACACAGTGGAGAGCTTTCTGGCACATAAACAGAACAAAAACAAGTAAGTACATCAAGGTGTACTACAAGACTGAGAGCCTTACCACACCCTCTATCAGAAACGTAGCTCAGTTTGACACTCATGCTAAAAGTTCCATTCTACTCTGCAGTTGATTTTTCACACCATTTTTCCCAAAATTTTAAAATGTTTTTTTCTATATGATACTGCCTTCTCTTGGTGGGATAGGGGATGCGACAGCACACAGTGGAGAGCTTCCTGGCACATGATCAGAACACCAACAAGTAAGAACATCAAGGTGTACTACAAGACTGAGAGCCTTACCACGCCCTCTATCAGAAACGTAGCTCAGTTTGACACTCATGCTAAAAGTTCCATTCTACTCTGCAGTTGTTTTTTCACGCCATCTTTCCCAAAATTTTAAAATGTTTTTTTCTATATGATACTGCCTTCTCTTGGTGGGTGGGGGGCTGCGACAGCACACTGTGGAGAGCTTTCTGGCACATAAACAGAACAAAAACAAGGAAGTACATCAGGGTGTACTACAAGACTGAGAGCCTTACCACGCCCTCTATCAGAAACGTAGCTCAGTTTGACACTCATGCTAAGAGTTCTATTCTACACTGCAGTTGTTTTTTCACGCCATCTTTCCCAAAATTTTAAAATGTTTTTTTCTATATAATACTGCCTTCTCTTGGTGGGTGGGGGGCTGCGACAGCACACAGTGGAGAGCTTTCTGGCACATAAACAGAACAAAAACAAGTAAGTACATCAAGGTGTACTACAAGACTGAGAGCCTTACCACGCCCTCTATCAGAAACGTAGCTCAGTTTGACACTCATGCTAAAAGTTCCATTCTACTCTGCAGTTGTTTTTTCACGCCATCTTTCCCAAAATTTTAAAATGTTTTTTTCTATATAATACTGCCTTCTCTTGGTGGGTGGGGGGCTGCGACAGCACACAGTGGAGTGCTTCCTGGCACATAAACAGAACAAAAACAAGTAAGTACATCAAGGTGTACTACAAGACTGAGAGCCTTACCACGCCCTCTATCAGAAACGTAGCTCAGTTTAACACTCATGCTAAAAGTTCCATTCTACTCTGCAGTTGTTTTTTCACGCCATCTTTCCCAAAATTTTAAAATGTTTTTTTCTATATGATACTGCCTTCTCTTGGTGGGATGGGGGATGCGACAGCACACAGTGGAGAGCTTCCTGGCACATGATCAGAACAACAACAAGTAAGTACATCAAGGTGTACTACAAGACTGAGAGCCTTACCACGCCCTCTATCAGAAACGTAGCTCAGTTTGACACTCATGCTAAAAGTTCCATTCTACTCTGCAGTTGTTTTTTCACGCCATCTTTCCCAAAATTTTAAAATGTTTTTTTCTATATGATACTGCCTTCTCTTGGTGGGATGGGGGATGCGACAGCACACAGTGGAGAGCTTCCTGGCACATGATCAGAACAACAACAAGTAAGTACATCAAGGTGTACTACAAGACTGAGAGCCTTACCACGCCCTCTATCAGAAACGTAGCTCAGTTTGACACTCATGCTAAAAGTTCCATTCTACTCTGCAGTTGCTTTTTCACGCCATCTTTGCCAAAATTTAAAAATGTTTTTTTCTATATGATACTGCCTTCTCTTGGTGGGATGGGGGATGCGACAGCACACAGTGGAGAGCTTTCTGGCACATAAACAGAACAAAAACAAGTAAGTACATCAAGGTGTACTACAAGACTGAGAGCCTTACCACGCCCTCTATCAGAAACGTAGCTCAGTTTGACACTCATGCTCAAAGTTCCATTCTACTCTGAAGTTGGTTTTTCACGCCATTTTTCCAAAAATTTTAAAATGTTTTTTTCTATATGATACTGCCTTCTCTTGGTGGGTGGGGGGATGCGACAGCACACAGTGGAGTGCTTCCTGGCACATAAACAGAACAAAAACAAGTAAGTACATCAAGGTGTACTACAAGACTGAGAGCCTTACCACGCCCTCTATCAGAAACGTAGCTCAGTTTGACACTCATGCTAAATGTTCCATTCTACTCTGCAGTTGTTTTTTCACGCCATCTTTCCCAAAATTTTAAAATGTTTTTTTCTATATAATACTGCCTTCTCTTGGTGGGTGGGGGGCTGCGACAGCACACAGTGGAGAGCTTTCTGGCACATAAACAGAACAAAAACAAGTAAGTACATCAAGGTGTACTACAAGACTGAGAGCCTTACCACACCCTCTATCAGAAACGTAGCTCAGTTTGACACTCATGCTAAAAGTTCCATTCTACTCTGCAGTTGATTTTTCACACCATCTTTCCCAAAATTTTAAAATGTTTTTTTCTATATGATACTGCCTTCTCTTGGTGGGATGGGGGATGCGACAGCACACAGTGGAGAGCTTCCTGGCACATGATCAGAACAACAACAAGTAAGTACATCAAGGTGTACTACAAGACTGAGAGCCTTACCACGCCCTCTATCAGAAACGTAGCTCAGTTTGACACTCATGCTAAAAGTTCCATTCTACTCTGCAGTTGATTTTTCACATCATTTTTCCCAAAATTTTAAAATGTTTTTTTCTATATGATACTGCCTTCTCTTGGTGGGTGGGGGGATGCGACAGCACACAGTGGATAGCTTCCTGGCACATAAACAGAACAAAAACAAGTAAGTACATCAAGGTGTACTACAAGACTGAGAGCCTTACCACGCCCTCTATCAGAAACGTAGCTCAGTTTGACACTCATGCTAAAAGTTCCATTCTACTCTGAAGTTGGTTTTTCACGCCATTTTTCCCAAAATTTTAAAATGTTTTTTTCTATATGATACTGCCTTCTCTTGGTGGGTGGGGGGATGCGACAGCACACAGTGGAGTGCTTCCTGGCACATAAACAGAACAAAAAAAAGTAAGTACATCAAGGTGTACTACAAGACTGAGAGCCTTAATACGCCCTCAATCAGAAACGTAGCTCAGTTTGACACTCATGCTAAAAGTTCCATTCTACTCTGCAGTTGATTTTTCACGCCATCTTTCCCAAAATTTTAAAATGTTTTTTTCTATATGATACTGCCTTCTCTTGGTGGGATGGGGGATGCGACAGCACACAGTGGAGAGCTTCCTGGCACATGATCAGAACAACAACAAGTAAGTACATCAAGGTGTACTACAAGACTGAGAGCCTTACAACGCCCTCTATCAGAAACGTAGCTCAGTTTGACACTCATGCTAAAAGTTCCATTCTACTCTGCAGTTGTTTTTTCACGCCATCTTTCCCAAAATTTTAAAATGTTTTTTTCTATATAATACTGCCTTCTCTTGGTGGGTGGGGGGCTGCGACAGCACACAGTGGAGAGCTTTCTGGCACATAAACAGAACAAAAACAAGTAAGTACATCAAGGTGTACTACAAGACTGAGAGCCTTACCACACCCTCTATCAGAAACGTAGCTCAGTTTGACACTCATGCTAAAAGTTCCATTCTACTCTGCAGTTGATTTTTCACACCATCTTTCCCAAAATTTTAAAATGTTTTTTTCTATATGATACTGCCTTCTCTTGGTGGGATGGGGGATGCGACAGCACACAGTGGAGAGCTTCCTGGCACATGATCAGAACAACAACAAGTAAGTACATCAAGGTGTACTACAAGACTGAGAGCCTTACCACGCCCTCTATCAGAAACGTAGCTCAGTTTGACACTCATGCTAAAAGTTCCATTCTACTCTGCAGTTGATTTTTCACGCCATCTTTCCCAAAATTTTAAAATGTTTTTTTCTATATAATACTGCCTTCTCTTGGTGGGTGGGGGGCTGCGACAGCACACAGTGGATAGCTTCCTGGCACATAAACAGAACAAAAACAAGTAAGTACATCAAGGTGTACTACATGACTGAGAGCCTTAATACGCCCTCAATCAGAATCGTAGCTCAGTTTGACACTCATGCTAAATGTTCCATTCTACTCTGCAGTTGTTTTTTCACGCCATTTTTCCCAAAATTTTAAAATGTTTTTTTCTAAATAATACTGCCTTCTGTTGGTGGGTGGAGGGATGCGACAGCACACAGTGGAGAGCTTCCTGGCACATGATCAGAACAAAAACAAGTAAGTACATCAAGGTGTACTAACTACAAGACTGAGAGCATTACCACGCCCTCTATCAGAAACGTAGCTCAGTTTGACACTCATGCTAAAAGTTCCATTCTACTCTGCAGTTGATTTTTCACACCATCTTTCCCAAAATTTTAAAATGTTGTTTTCTATATGATACTGCCTTCTCTTGGTGGGATGGGGGATGCGACAGCACACAGTGGAGAGCTTCCTGGCACATGATCAGAACAACAACAAGTAAGTACATCAAGGTGTACTACAAGACTGAGAGCCTTACCACGCCCTCCATCAGAAACGTAGCTCAGTTTGACACTCATGCTAAAAGTTCCATTCTATTCTGCAGTTGATTTTTCACGCCATCTTTCCCAAAATTTTAAAATGTTTTTTTTCTATATAATACTGCCTTCTCTTGGTGGGTGGGGGGCTGCGACAGCACACAGTGGATAGCTTCCTGGCACATAAACAGAACAAAAACAAGTAAGTACATCAAGGTGTACTACAAGACTGAGAGCCTTAGTACGCCCTCAATCAGAAACGTAGCTCAGTTTGACACTCATGCTAAATGTTCCATTCTACTCTGCAGTTGTTTTTTCACGCCATTTTTCCCAAAATTTTAAAATGTTTTTTTCTATATAATACTGCCTTCTGTTGGTGGGTGGGGGGATGCGACAGCACACAGTGGAGAGCTACCTGGCACATGATCAGAACAACAACAAGTAAGTACATCAAGGTGTACTACAAGACTGAGAGCCTTACCACGCCCTCTATCAGAAACGTAGCTCAGTTTGACACTCATGCTAAAAGTTCCATTCTACTCTGCAGTTGATTTTTCACGCCATCTTTCCCAAAATTTTAAAATGTTTTTTTCTATATAATACTGCCTTCTCTAGGTGGGTGGGTGGCTGCGACAGCACACAGTGAAGAGCTTCCTGGCACATAAACAGAACAACAACAAGTAAGTACATCAAGGTGTACTACAAGACTGAGAACCTTACCACGCCCTCTATCAGAAACGTAGCTCAGTTTGACACTCATGCTAAAAGTTCCATTCTACTCTGCAGTTGTTTTCTCACGCCATCTTTCCCAATATTTTAAAATGTTTTTTTCTATATGATACTGCGTTCTCTTGGTGGGTGGGGGGATGCGACAGCACACAGTGGAGAGCTTCCTGGCACATGATCAGAACAAAACCAAGTAAGTACATCAAGGTGTACTACAAGACTGAGAGCCTTACCACGCCCTCTATCAGAAACGTAGCTCAGTTTGACACTCATGCTAAATGTTCCATTCTACTCTGCAGTTGTTTTTTCACGCCATCTTTCCCAAAATTTTGAAATGTTTTTTTCTATATAATACTGCCCTTTCTTGGTGGGTGGGGGGCTGCGACAGCACACAGTGGAGAGCTTTCTGGCACATAAACAGAACAAAAACAAGTAAGTACATCAAGGTGTACTACAAGACTGAGAGCCTTACCACACCCTCCATCAGAAACGTAGCTCAGTTTGACACTCATGCTAAAAGTTCCATTCTACTCTGCAGTTGATTTTTCACACCATCTTTCCCAAAATTTTAAAATGTTTTTTTCTATATGATACTGCCTTCTCTTGGTGGGATGGGGGATGCGACAGCACACAGTGGAGAGCTTCCTGGCACATGATCAGAACAACAACAAGTAAGTACATCAAGGTGTACTACAAGACTGAGAGCCTTACCACGCCCTCTATCAGAAACGTAGCTCAGTTTGACACTCATGCTAAAAGTTCCATTCTACTCTGCAGTTGGTTTTTCACGCCATTTTTCCCAAAATTTTAAAATGTTTTTTTCTATATGATACTGCCTTCTCTTGGTGGGTGGGGGGATGCGACAGCACACAGTGGAGTGCTTCCTGGCACATAAACAGAACAAAAACAAGTAAGTACATCAAGGTGTACTACAAGACTGAGAGCCTTACCACGCCCTCTATCAGAAACGTAGCTCAGTTTGACACTCATGCTAAAAGTTCCATTCTACTCTTCAGTTGTTTTTTCACGCCATCTTTCCCAAAATTTTAAAATGTTTTTTTTCTATATGATACTGCCTTCTCTTGGTGGGTGGGGGGATGCGACAGCACACAGTGGAGTGCTTCCTGGCACATAAACAGAACAAAAACAAGTAAGTACATCAAGGTGTACTATAAGACTGAGAGCCTTACCACGCCCTCTATCAGAAATTTAGCTCAGTTTGACACTCATGCTAAAAGTTCCATTCTACTCTGCAGTTGTTTTTTCACGCCATCTTTCCCAAAATTTTAAAATGTTTTTTTCTATATAATACTGCCTTCTCTTGGTGGGTGGGGGGATGCGACAGCACACAGTGGAGTGCTTCCTGGCACATAAACAGAACAAAAACAAGTAAGTACATCAAGGTGTACTACAAGACTGAGAGCCTTACCACGCCCCCTATCAGAAACGTAGCTCAGTTTGACACTCATGCTAAAAGTTCCATTCTACTCTGCAGTTGATTTTTCACGCCATTTTTCCCAAAATTTTATAATGTTTTTTTCCATATGATACTGCCTTCTCTTGGTGAGTGGGGGGATGCGACAGCACACAGTGTAGAGCTTCCTGGCACATAAACAGAACAAAAACAAGTAAGTACATCAAGGTGTACTACAAGACTGAGCCTTACCACGCCCTCTATCAGAAACGTAGCTCAGTTTGACACTCATGCTAAAAGTTCCATTCTACTCTGCAGTTGATTTTCCACACCATTTTTCCCAAAATTTTATAATGTTTTTTTCTATATGATACTGCCTTCTCTTGGTGGGTGGGGGGATGCGACAGCACACAGTGGAGTGCTTCCTGGCACATAACCAGAACAAAAACAAGTAAGTACATCAAGGTGTACTACAAGACTGAGAGCCTTACCACGCCCTCTATCAGAAACGTAGCTCAGTTTGACACTCATGCTAAAAGTTCCATTCTACTCTGCAGTTGTTTTTTCACACCATCTTTCCCAAAATTTTAAAATGTTTTTTTCTATATGATACTGCCTTCTCTTGGTGAGTGGGGGGATGCGACAGCACACAGTGGAGAGCTTCCTGGCACATAAACAGAACAAAAACAAGTAAGTACATCAAGGTGTACTACAAGACTGAGAGCCTTACCACGCCCTCTATCAGAAACGTAGCTCAGTTTGACACTCATGCTAAAAGTTCCATTCTACTCTGCAGTTGATTTTTCACACCATCTTTCCCAAAATTTTAAAATGTTTTTTTCTATATGATACTGCCTTCTCTTGGTGGGTGGGGGGATGCGACAGCACACAGTGGAGTGCTTCCTGGCACATAAACAGAACAAAAACAAGTAAGTACATCAAGGTGTACTACAAGACTGAGAGCCTTACCACGCCTTCTATCAGAATCGTAGCTCAGTTTGACACTCATGCACAAAGTTCCATTCTACTCTGCAGTTGTTTTTTCACGCCATCTTTCCAAAATTTTAAAAAGTTTTTTTTCTATATGATACTGCCTTCTCTTGGTGGGTGGGGGGATGCGACAGCACACAGTGGAGTGCTTCCTGGCACATAAACAGAACAAAAACAAGTAAGTACATCAAGGTGTACTACAAGACTGAGAGCCTTACCACGCCCTCCATCAGAAACGTAGCTCAGTTTGACACTCATGCTAAAAGTTCCATTCTACTCTGCAGTTGATTTTTCACACCATCTTTCCCAAAATTTTAAAATGTTTTTTTCTATATGATACTGCCTTCTCTTGGTGGGTGGGGGGATGCGACAGCACACAGTGGAGTGCTTCCTGGCACATAAACAGAACAAAAACAAGTAAGTACATCAAGGTGTACTACAAG
The DNA here is from genome assembly GCF_023864275.1 of Schistocerca cancellata. NCBI lineage: Eukaryota > Metazoa > Arthropoda > Insecta > Orthoptera > Acrididae > Schistocerca > Schistocerca cancellata. The sequence goes on from NC_064631.1 coordinate 125,422,403, forward strand.
ACTGAGAGCCTTACCACGCCCTCCATCAGAAACGTAGCTCAGTTTGACACTCATGCTAAAAGTTCCATTCTACTCTGCAGTTGATTTTTCACACCATCTTTCCCAAAATTTTAAAATGTTTTTTTTCTATATGATACTGCCTTCTCTTGGTGGGTGGGGGGATGCGACAGCACACAGTGGAGTGCTTCCTGGCACATAAACAGAACAAAAAAAAGTAAGTACATCAAGGTGTACTACAAGACTGAGAGCCTTACCACGCCCTCTATCAGAAACGTAGCTCAGTTTGACACTCATGCTAAAGGTTCCATTCTACTCTGCAGTTGTTTTTTCACGCCATCTTTCCCAAAATTTTAAAATGTTTTTTTCTATATGATACTGCCTTCTCTTGGTGGGTGGGGGGATGCGACAGCACACAGTGGAGTGCTTCCTGGCACATAAACAGAACAAAAACAAGTAAGTACATCAAGGTGTACTACAAGACTGAGAGCCTTACCACGCCCTCCATCAGAAACGTAGCTCAGTTTGACACTCATGCTAAAAGTTCCATTCTACTCTGCAGTTGATTTTTCACACCATCTTTCCCAAAATTTTAAAATGTTTTTTCTATATGATACTGCCTTCTCTCAGTGGGTGGGGGGATGCGACAGCACACAGTGGAGTGCTTCCTGGCACATAAACAGAACAAAATCAAGTAAGTACATCAAGGTGTACTACAAGACTGAGAGCCTTACCACGCCCTCCATCAGAAACGTAGCTCAGTTTGACACTCATGCTAAAAGTTCCATTCTACTCTGCAGTTGTTTTTTCACGCCATCTTTCCAAAGTTTTAAAAAGTTTTTTTTTCTATGTGATACTGCCTTCTCTAGGTGGGTGGGGGGATGCGACAGCACACAGTGGAGTGCTTCCTGGCACATAAACAGAACAAAAACAAGTAAGTACATCAAGGTGTACTACAAGACTGAGAGCCTTACCACGCCCTCTATCAGAAACGTAGCTCAGTTTGACACTCATGCTAAAAGTTCCATTCTACTCTGCAGTTGTTTTTTCACGCCATCTTTCATAAAATTTTAAAATGTTTTTTTCTATATATTACTGCCTTCTCTTGGTTGGTGGGGGGATGCGACAGCACACAGTGGAGTGCTTCCTGGCACATAAACAGAACAAAAACAAGTAAGTACATCAAGGTGTACTACAAGACTGAGAGCCTTACCACGCCCTCTATCAGAATCGTAGCTCAGTTTGACACTCATGCACAAAGTTCCATTCTACTCTGCAGTTGTTTTTTCACGCCATCTTTCCCAAAATTTTAAAATGTTTTTTTTCTATATAATACTGCCTTCTCTTGGTGGGTGGGGGGCTGCGACAGCACACAGTGGATAGCTTCCTGGCACATAAACAGAACAAAAACAAGTAAGTACATCAAGGTGTACTACAAGACTGAGAGCCTTAGTACGCCCTCAATCAGAAACGTAGCTCAGTTTGACACTCATGCTAAATGTTCCATTCTACTCTGCAGTTGTTTTTTCACGCCATTTTTCCCAGAATTTTAAAATGTTTTTTTTCTATATAATACTGCCTTCTCTTGGTTGGTGGGGGGCTGCGACAGCACACAGTGGATAGCTTCCTGGCACATAAACAGAACAAAAACAAGTAAGTACATCAAGGTGTACTACAAGACTGAGAGCCTTAGTACGCCCTCAATCAGAAACGTAGCTCAGTTTGACACTCATGCTAAATGTTCCATTCTACTCTGCAGTTGTTTTTTCACGCCATTTTTCCCAAAATTTTAAAATGTTTTTTTCTATATAATACTGCCTTCTGTTGGTGGGTGGGGGGATGCGACAGCACACAGTGGAGAGCTTCCAGGCACATGATCAGAACAAAAACAAGTAAGTACATCAAGGTGTACTACAAGACTGAGAGCCTTACCACGCCCTCTATCAGAAACGTAGCTCAGTTTGACACTCATGCTAAAAGTTCCATTCTACTCTGCAGTTGATTTTTCACGCCATCTTTCCCAAAATTTTAAAATGTTTTTTTCTATATAATACTGCCTTCTCTAGGTGGGTGGGTGGCTGCGACAGCACACAGTGAAGAGCTTCCTGGCACATAAACAGAACAACAACAAGTAAGTACATCAAGGTGTACTACAAGACTGAGAACCTTACCACGCCCTCTATCAGAAACGTAGCTCAGTTTGACACTCATGCTAAAAGTTCCATTCTACTCTGCAGTTGTTTTCTCACGCCATCTTTCCCAATATTTTAAAATGTTTTTTTCTATATGATACTTCGTTCTCTTGGTGGGTGGGGGGATGCGACAGCACACAGTGGAGAGCTTCCTGGCACATGATCAGAACAAAACCAAGTAAGTACATCAAGGTGTACTACAAGACTGAGAGCCTTACCACGCCCTCTATCAGAAACGTAGCTCAGTTTGACACTCATGCTAAATGTTCCATTCTACTCTGCAGTAGTTTTTTCACGCCATCTTTCCCAAAATTTTGAAATGTTTTTTTCTATATAATACTGCCCTTTCTTGGTGGGTGGGGGGCTGCGACAGCACACAGTGGAGAGCTTTCTGGCACATAAACAGAACAAAAACAAGTAAGTACATCAAGGTGTACTACAAGACTGAGAGCCTTACCACACCCTCCATCAGAAACGTAGCTCAGTTTGACACTCATGCTAAAAGTTCCATTCTACTCTGCAGTTGATTTTTCACACCATCTTTCCCAAAATTTTAAAATGTTTTTTTCTATATGATACTGCCTTCTCTTGGTGGGATGGGGGATGCGACAGCACACAGTGGAGAGCTTCCTGGCACATGATCAGAACAACAACAAGTAAGTACATCAAGGTGTACTACAAGACTGAGAGCCTTACCACGCCCTCTATCAGAAACGTAGCTCAGTTTGACACTCATGCTAAAAGTTCCATTCTACTCTGCAGTTGGTTTTTCACGCCATTTTTCCCAAAATTTTAAAATGTTTTTTTCTATATGATACTGCCTTCTCTTGGTGGGTGGGGGGATGCGACAGCACACAGTGGAGTGCTTCCTGGCACATAAACAGAACAAAAACAAGTAAGTACATCAAGGTGTACTACAAGACTGAGAGCCTTACCACGCCCTCTATCAGAAACGTAGCTCAGTTTGACACTCATGCTCAAAGTTCCATTCTACTCTGAAGTTGGTTTTTCACGCCATCTTTCCCAAAATTTTAAAATGTTTTTTTTCTATATGATACTGCCTTCTCTTGGTGGGTGGGGGGATGCGACAGCACACAGTGGAGTGCTTCCTGGCACATAAACAGAACAAAAACAAGTAAGTACATCAAGGTGTACTATAAGACTGAGAGCCTTACCACGCCCTCTATCAGAAATTTAGCTCAGTTTGACACTCATGCTAAAAGTTCCATTCTACTCTGCAGTTGTTTTTTCACGCCATCTTTCCCAAAATTTTAAAATGTTTTTTTCTATATAATACTGCCTTCTCTTGGTGGGTGGGGGGATGCGACAGCACACAGTGGAGTGCTTCCTGGCACATAAACAGAACAAAAACAAGTAAGTACATCAAGGTGTACTACAAGACTGAGAGCCTTACCACGCCCCCTATCAGAAACGTAGCTCAGTTTGACACTCATGCTAAAAGTTCCATTCTACTCTGCAGTTGATTTTTCACGCCATTTTTCCCAAAATTTTATAATGTTTTTTTCCATATGATACTGCCTTCTCTTGGTGAGTGGGGGGATGCGACAGCACACAGTGTAGAGCTTCCTGGCACATAAACAGAACAAAAACAAGTAAGTACATCAAGGTGTACTACAAGACTGAGCCTTACCACGCCCTCTATCAGAAACGTAGCTCAGTTTGACACTCATGCTAAAAGTTCCATTCTACTCTGCAGTTGATTTTCCACACCATTTTTCCCAAAATTTTATAATGTTTTTTTCTATATGATACTGCCTTCTCTTGGTGGGTGGGGGGATGCGACAGCACACAGTGGAGTGCTTCCTGGCACATAAACAGAACAAAAACAAGTAAGTACATCAAGGTGTACTACAAGACTGAGAGCCTTACCACGCCCTCTATCAGAAACGTAGCTCAGTTTGACACTCATGCTAAAAGTTCCATTCTACTCTGCAGTTGTTTTTTCACACCATCTTTCCCAAAATTTTAAAATGTTTTTTTCTATATGATACTGCCTTCTCTTGGTGAGTGGGGGGATGCGACAGCACACAGTGGAGAGCTTCCTGGCACATAAACAGAACAAAAACAAGTAAGTACATCAAGGTGTACTACAAGACTGAGAGCCTTACCACGCCCTCTATCAGAAACGTAGCTCAGTTTGACACTCATGCTAAAAGTTCCATTCTACTCTGCAGTTGATTTTTCACACCATCTTTCCCAAAATTTTAAAATGTTTTTTTCTATATGATACTGCCTTCTCTTGGTGGGTGGGGGGATGCGACAGCACACAGTGGAGTGCTTCCTGGCACATAAACAGAACAAAAACAAGTAAGTACATCAAGGTGTACTACAAGACTGAGAGCCTTACCACGCCCTCTATCAGAATCGTAGCTCAGTTTGACACTCATGCACAAAGTTCCATTCTACCCTGCAGTTGTTTTTTCACGCCATCTTTCCAAAATTTTAAAAAGTTTTTTTTCAATATGATACTGCCTTCTCTTGGTGGGTGGGGGGATGCGACAGCACACAGTGGAGTGCTTCCTGGCACATAAACAGAACAAAAAAAAGTAAGTACATCAAGGTGTACTACAAGACTGAGAGCCTTACCACGCCCTCCATCAGAAACGTAGCTCAGTTTGACACTCATGCTAAAAGTTCCATTCTACTCTGCAGTTGATTTTTCACACCATCTTTCCCAAAATTTTAAAATGTTTTTTTCTATATGATACTGCCTTCTCTTGGTGGGTGGGGGGATGCGACAGCACACAGTGGAGTGCTTCCTGGCACATAAACAGAACAAAAACAAGTAAGTACATCAAGGTGTACTACAAGACTGAGAGCCTTACCACGCCCTCCATCAGAAACGTAGCTCAGTTTGACACTCATGCTAAAAGTTCCATTCTACTCTGCAGTTGATTTTTCACACCATCTTTCCCAAAATTTTAAAATGTTTTTTTCTATATGATACTGCCTTCTCTTGGTGGGTGGGGGGATGCGACAGCACACAGTGGAGTGCTTCCTGGCACATAAACAGAACAAAAAAAAGTAAGTACATCAAGGTGTACTACAAGACTGAGAGCCTTACCACGCCCTCTATCGGAAACGTAGCTCAGTTTGACACTCATGCTAAAGGTTCCATTCTACTCTGCAGTTGTTTTTTCACGCCATCTTTCCCAAAATTTTAAAATGTTTTTTTCTATATGATACTGCCTTCTCTTGGTGGGTGGGGGGATGCGACAGCACACAGTGGAGTGCTTCCTGGCACATAAACAGAACAAAAACAAGTAAGTACATCAAGGTGTACTACAAGACTGAGAGCCTTACCACGCCCTCCATCAGAAACGTAGCTCAGTTTGACACTCATGCTAAAAGTTCCATTCTACTCTGCAGTTGATTTTTCACACCATCTTTCCCAAAATTTTAAAATGTTTTTTTCTATATGATACTGCCTTCTCTCGGTGGGTGGGGGGATGCGACAGCACACAGTGGAGTGCTTCCTGGCACATAAACAGAACAAAATCAAGTAAGTACATCAAGGTGTACTACAAGACTGAGAGCCTTACCACGCCCTCTATCAGAATCGTAGCTCAGTTTGACACTCATGCACAAAGTTCCATTCTACTCTGCAGTTGTTTTTTCACGCCATCTTTCCAAAGTTTTAAAAAGTTTTTTTTTCTATGTGATACTGCCTTCTCTAGGTGGGTGGGGGGATGCGACAGCACACAGTGGAGTGCTTCCTGGCACATAAACAGAACAAAAACAAGTAAGTACATCAAGGTGTACTACAAGACTGAGAGCCTTACCACGCCCTCTATCAGAAACGTAGCTCAGTTTGACACTCATGCTAAAAGTTCCATTCTACTCTGCAGTTGTTTTTTCACGCCATCTTTCATAAAATTTTAAAATGTTTTTTTCTATATATTACTGCCTTCTCTTGGTTGGTGGGGGGATGCGACAGCACACAGTGGAGTGCTTCCTGGCACATAAACAGAACAAAAACAAGTAAGTACATCAAGGTGTACTACAAGACTGAGAGCCTTACCACGCCCTCTATCAGAATCGTAGCTCAGTTTGACACTCATGCACAAAGTTCCATTCTACTCTGCAGTTGTTTTTTCACGCCATCTTTCCCAAAATTTTAAAATGTTTTTTTCTATATGATACTGCCTTCTCTTGGTGGGTGGGGGGATGCGACAGCACACAGTGGAGTGCTTCCTGGCACATAAACAGAACAAAAACAAGTAAGTACATCAAGGTGTACTACAAGGCTGAGAGCCTTACCACGCCCTCTATCAGAATCGTAGCTCAGTTTGACACTCATGCACAAAGTTCCATTCTACTCTGCAGTTGTTTTTTCACGCCATCTTTCCCAAAATTTTAAAATGTTTTTTTTCTATATGATACTGCCTTCTCTTGGTGGGTGGGGGGATGCGACAGCACACAGTGGAGTGCTTCCTGGCACATAAACAGAACAAAAACAAGTAAGTACATCAAGGTGTACTACAAGACTGAGAGCCTTACCACGCCCTCTATCAGAATCGTAGCTCAGTTTGACACTCATGCACAAAGTTCCATTCTACTCTGCAGTTGTTTTTTCACGCCATCTTTCCAAAATTTTAAAAAGTTTTTTTTCTATATGATACTGCCTTCTCTAGGTGGGTGGGGGGATGCGACAGCACACAGTGGAGTGCTTCCTGGCACATAAACAGAACAAAAACAAGTAAGTACATCAAGGTGTACTACAAGACTGAGAGCCTTACCACGCCCTCTATCAGAAACGTAGCTCAGTTTGACACTCATGCTAAAAGTTCCATTCTACTCTGCAGTTGTTTTTTCACGCCATCTTTCATAAAATTTTAAAATGTTTTTTTCTATATATTACTGCCTTCTCTAGGTGGGTGGGGGGATGCGACAGCACACAGTGGAGTGCTTCCTGGCACATAAACAGAACAAAAAAAAGTAAGTACATCAAGGTGTACTACAAGACTGAGAGCCTTACCACGCCCTCCATCAGAAACGTAGCTCAGTTTGACACTCATGCTAAAAGTTCCATTCTACTCTGCAGTTGTTTCTTCACGCCATCTTTCCCAAAATTTTAAAATGTTTTTTTTTTCTATATAATACTGCCTTCTCTTGGTGGGTGGTGGGATGCGACAGCACACAGTGGAGAGCATCCTGGCACATAAACAGAACAAAAACAAGTAAGTACATCAAGGTGTACTACAAGACTGAGAGCCTTACCACGCCCTCTGTCAGAAACGTAGCTCAGTTTGACACTCATGCTAAAAGTTCCATTCTACTCTGCAGTTGTTTTTTCACACCATCTTTCCCAAAATTTTAATATGTTTTTTTTCTATATAATACTGCCTTCTCTTGGTGGGTGGGGCGATGCGACAGAACACAATGGAGTGCTTCCTGGCACATAAACAGAACAAAAACAAGTAAGTACATCAAGGTGTACTACAAGACTGAGAGCCTTACCACGCCCTCTATCAGAAACGTAGCTCAGTTTGACACTCATGCTAAAAGTTCCATTCTACTCTGCAGTTGTTTTTTCACGCCATCTTTCCAAAATTTTAAAAAGTTTTTTTTCTATATGATACTGCCTTCTCTAGGTGGGTGGGGGGATGCGACAGCACACAGTGGAGTGCTTCCTGGCACATAAACAGAACAAAAACAAGTAAGTACATCAAGGTGTACTACAAGACTGAGAGCCTAACCACGCCCTCCATCAGAAACGTAGCTCAGTTTGACACTCATGCTAAAAGTTCCATTCTACTCTGCAGTTGTTTTTTCACGCCATCTTTCCCAAAATTTTAAAATGTTTTTTTTCTATATAATACTGCCTTCTCTTGGTGGGTGGGGGGATGCGACAGAACACAATGGAGTGCTTCCTGGCACATAAACAGAACAAAAACAAGTAAGTACATCAAGGTGTACTACAAGACTGAGAGCCTTACCACGCCCTCTATCAGAAACGTAGCTCAGTTTGACACTCATGCTAAAAGTTCCATTCTACTCTGCAGTTGTTTTTTCACGCCATCTTTCCCAAAATTTTAAAATGTTTTTTTTCTATATAATACTGCCATCTCTTGGTGGGTGGGGGGATGCGACAGAACACAATGGAGTGCTTCCTGGCACATAAACAGAACAAAAACAAGTAAGTACATCAAGGTGTACTACAAGACTGAGAGCCTTACCACGCCCTCTATCAGAAACGTAGCTCAGTTTGACACTCATGCTAAAAGTTCCATTCTACTCTGCAGTTGTTTTTTCACGCCATCTTTCCAAAATTTTAAAAAGTTTTTTTTCTATATGATACTGCCTTCTCTAGGTGGGTGGGGGGATGCGACAGCACACAGTGGAGTGCTTCCTGGCACATAAACAGAACAAAAACAAGTAAGTACATCAAAGTGTACTACAAGACTGAGAGCCTTACCACGCCCTCTATCAGAAACGTAGCTCAGTTTGACACTCATGCTAAAAGTTCCATTCTACTCTGCAGTTGTTTTTTCACGCCATCTTTCCCAAAATTTTAAAATGTTTTTTTTCTATATAATACTGCCTTCTCTTGGTGGGTGGGGGGATGCGACAGAACACAATGGAGTGCTTCCTGGCACATAAACAGAACAAAAACAAGTAAGTACATCAAGCTGTACTACAAGACTGAGAGCCTTACCACGAACTCCATCAGAAACGTAGCTCAGTTTGACACTCATGCTAAAAGTTCCATTCTACTCTGCAGTTGTTTTTTCACGCTATCTTTCCCAAAATTTTAAAATGTTTTTTTTCTATATAATACTGCCTTCTCTTGGTGGGTGGGGGGATGCGACAGAACACAATGGAGTGCTTCCTGGCACATAAACAGAACAAAAACAAGTAAGTACATCAAGGTGTACTACAAGACTGAGAGCCTTACCACGCCCTCTATCAGAAACGTAGCTCAGTTTGACACTCATGCTAAAAGTTCCATTCTACTCTGCAGTTGTTTTTTCACGCCATCTTTCCCAAAATTTTAAAATGTTTTTTTCTATATGATACTGCCTTCTCTTGGTGGGTGGGGGGATGCGACAGCACACAGTGGAGTGCTTCCTGGCACATAAACAGAACAAAAACAAGTAAGTACATCAAGGTGTACTACAAGACTGAGAGCCTTACCACGCCCTCTATCAGAAACGTAGCTCAGTTTGACACTCATGCTAAAAGTTCCATTCTACTCTGCAGTTGTTTTTTCACGCCATCTTTCCAAAATTTTAAAAAGTTTTTTTTCTATATGATACTGCCTTCTCTAGGTGGGTGGGGGTATGCGACAGCACACAGTGGAGTGCTTCCTGGCACATAAACAGAACAAAAACAAGTAAGTACATCAAGGTGTACTACAAGACTGAGAGCCTTACCACGCCCTCCATCAGAAACGTAGCTCAGTTTGACACTCATGCTAAAAGTTCCATTCTACTCTGCAGTTGTTTTTTCACGCCATCTTTCCCAAAATTTTAAAATGTTTTTTTTCTATATAATACTGCCTTCTCTTGGTGGGTGGGGGGATGCGACAGAACACAATGGAGTGCTTCCTGGCACATAAACAGAACAAAAACAAGTAAGTACATCAAGGTGTACTACAAGACTGAGAGCCTTACCACGCCCTCTATCAGAAACGTAGCTCAGTTTGACACTCATGCTAAAAGTTCCATTCTACTCTGCAGTTGTTTTTTCACGCCATCTTTCCCAAAATTTTAAAATGTTTTTTTCTATATGATACTGCCTTCTCTTGGTGGGTGGGGGGATGCGACAGCACACAGTGGAGTGCTTCCTGGCACATAAACAGAACAAAAACAAGTAAGTACATCAAGGTGTACTACAAGACTGAGAGCCTTACCACGCCCTCTATCAGAAACGTAGCTCAGTTTGACACTCATGCTAAAAGTTCCATTCTACTCTGCAGTTGTTTTTTCACGCCATCTTTCCAAAATTTTAAAAAGTTTTTTTTCTATATGATACTGCCTTCTCTAGGTGGGTGGGGGTATGCGACAGCACACAGTGGAGTGCTTCCTGGCACATAAACAGAACAAAAACAAGTAAGTACATCAAGGTGTACTACAAGACTGAGAGCCTTACCACGCCCTCCATCAGAAACGTAGCTCAGTTTGACACTCATGCTAAAAGTTCCATTCTACTCTGCAGTTGTTTTTTCACGCCATCTTTCCAAAATTTTAAAAAGTTTTTTTTCTATATGATACTGCCTTCTCTAGGTGGGTGGGGGGATGCGACAGCACACAGTGGAGTGCTTCCTGGCACATAAACAGAACAAAAACAAGTAAGTACATCAAAGTGTACTACAAGACTGAGAGCCTTACCACGCCCTCTATCAGAAACGTAGCTCAGTTTGACACTCATGCTAAAAGTTCCATTCTACTCTGCAGTTGTTTTTTCACGCCATTTTTCCCAAAATTTTAAAATGTTTTTTTTTCTATATAATACTGCCTTCTCTTGGTGGGTGGGGGGATGCGACAGAACACAATGGAGTGCTTCCTGGCACATAAACAGAACAAAAACAAGTAAGTACATCAAGCTGTACTACAAGACTGAGAGCCTTACCACGCCCTCCATCAGAAACGTAGCTCAGTTTGACACTCATGCTAAAAGTTCCATTCTACTCTGCAGTTGTTTTTTCACGCCATCTTTCCCAAAATTTTAAAATGTTTTTTTTCTATATAATACTGCCTTCTCTTGGTGGGTGGGGGGATGCGACAGAACACAATGGAGTGCTTCCTGGCACATCAACAGAACAAAAACAAGTAAGTACATCAAGGTGTACTACAAGACTGAGAGCCTTACCACGCCCTCTATCAGAAACGTAGCTCAGTTTGACACTCATGCTAAAAGTTCCATTCTACTCTGCAGTTGTTTTTTCACGCCATCTTTCCCAAAATTTTAAAATGTTTTTTTCTATATGATACTGCCTTCTCTTGGTGGGTGGGGGGATGCGACAGCACACAGTGGAGTGCTTCCTGGCACATAAACAGAACAAAAAAAAGTAAGTACATCAAGGTGTACTACAAGACTGAGAGCCTTACCACGCCCTCTATCAGAAACGTATCTCAGTTTGACACTCATGCTAAAAGTTCCATTCTACTCTGCAGTTGTTTTTTCACGCCATCTTTCCCAAAATTTTAAAATGTTTTTTTCTATATGATACTGCCTTCTCTTGGTGGGTGGGGGGATGCGACAGCACACAGTGGAGTGCTTCCTGGCACATAAACAGAACAAAAACAAGTAAGTACATCAAGGTGTACTACAAGACTGAGAGCCTTACCACGCCCTCTATCAGAAACGTAGCTCAGTTTGACACTCATGCTAAAAGTTCCATTCTACACTGCAGTTGTTTTTTCACGCCATCTTTCCAAAATTTTAAAAAGTTTTTTTTCTATATGATACTGCCTTCTCTAGGTGGGTGGGGGGATGCGACAGCACACAGTGGAGTGCTTCCTGGCACATAAACAGAACAAAAACAAGTAAGTACATCAAGGTGTACTACAAGACTGAGAGCCTTACCACGCCCTCTATCAGAAACGTAGCTCAGTTTGACACTCATGCTAAAAGTTCCATTCTACTCTGCAGTTGTTTTTTCATGCCATCTTTCCCAAAATTTTAAAATGTTTTTTTCTATATGATACTGCCTTCTCTTGGTGGGTGGGGGGATGCGACAGCACACAGTGGAGTGCTTCCTGGCACATAAACAGAACAAAAAAAAGTAAGTACATCAAGGTGTACTACAAGACTGAGAGCCTTACCACGCCCTCTATCAGAAACGTAGCTCAGTTTGACACTCATGCTAAAAGCTCCATTCTACTCTGCAGTTGTTTTTTCACGCCATCTTTCCCAAAATTTTAAAATGTTTTTTTCTATATGATACTGCCTTCTCTTGGTGGGTGGGGGGATGCGACAGCACACAGTGGAGTGCTTCCTGGCACATAAACAGAACAAAAACAAGTAAGTACATCAAGGTGTACTACAAGACTGAGAGCCTTACCACGCCCTCTATCAGAAACGTAGCTCAGTTTGACACTCATGCTAACAGTTCCATTCTACTCTGCAGTTGTTTTTTCATGCCATCTTTCCAAAATTTTAAAAAGTTTTTTTTCTATATGATACTGCCTTCTCTAGGTGGGTGGGGGGATGCGACAGCACACAGTGGAGTGCTTCCTGGCACATAAACAGAACAAAAACAAGTAAGTACATCAAGGTGTACTACAAGACTGAGAGCCTTACCACGCCCTCTATCAGAAACGTAGCTCAGTTTGACACTCATGCTAAAAGTTCCATTCTACTCTGCAGTTGTTTTTTCACGCCATCTTTCCAAAATTTTAAAAAGTTTTTTTTCTATATGATACTGCCTTCTCTAGGTGGGTGGGGGGATGCGACAGCACACAGTGGAGTGCTTCCTGGCACATAAACAGAACAAAAAAAAGTAAGTACATCAAGGTGTACTACAAGACTGAGAGCCTTACCACGCCCTCTATCAGAAACGTAGCTCAGTTTGACACTCATGCTAAAAGTTCCAATCTATCCTGCAGTTGTTTTTTCACGCCATCTTTCCCAAAATTTTAAAATGTTTTTTTCTATATGATACTGCCTTCTCTTGGTGGGTGGGGGGATGCGACAGCACACAGTGGAGTGCTTCCTGGCACATAAACAGAACAAAAAAAAGTAAGTACATCAAGGTGTACTACAAGACTGAGAGCCTTACCACGCCCTCTATCAGAAACGTAGCTCAGTTTGACACTCATGCTAAAAGTTCCATTCTACTCTGCAGTTGTTTTTTCACGCCATCTTTCCCAAAATTTTAAAATGTTTTTTTCTATATGATACTGCCTTCTCTTGGTGGGTGAGGGGATGCGACAGCACACAGTGGAGTGCGTCCTGGCACATAAACAGAACAAAAAAAAGTAAGTACCTCAAGGTGTACTACAAGACTGAGAGCCTTACCACGCCCTCTATCAGAAACGTAGCTCAGTTTGACACTCATGCTAAAAGTTCCATTCTACTTCTCAGTTGATTTTTCATGCCATTTTTCCCAAAATTTTAAAATGTTTTTTTCTATATGTTACTGCCTTCTCTTGGTGGGTGGGGGGATGCGACAGCACACAGTGGAGAGCTTCCTGGCACATAAACAGAACAAAAACAAGTAAGTACATCAAGGTGTACTACAAGACTGAGAACCTTACCACGCCCTCTATCAGAAACGTAGCTCAGTTTGACACTCATGCTAAAAGTTCCATTCTACTCTGCAGTTGTTTTTTCACGCCATCTATCCCAAAATTTTATAATGTTTTTTTCTATATAATACTGCCTTCTCTTGGTGGGTGGGGGGATGCGACAGCACACAGTGGAGTGCTTCCTGGCACATAAACAGAACAAAAACAAGTAAGTACACCAAGGTGTACTACAAGACTGAGAGCCTTACCACGCCCTCTATCAGAAACGTAGCTCAGTTTGACACTCATGCTAAAAGTTCCATTCTACTCTGAAGTTGATTTTTCACGCCATCTTTCCCAAAATTTTAAAATGTTTTTTTCTATATGATACTGCCTTCTCTTGGTGGGTGGGGGGATGCGACAGCACACAGTGGAGTGCTTCCTGGCACATAAACAGAACAAAAACAAGTAAGTACATCAAGGTGTACTACAAGACTGAGAGCCTAACCACGCTCTCTATCAGAAACGTAGCTCAGTTTGACACTCATGCTAAAAGTTCCATTCTACTCTGCAGTAGTTTTTTCACACCATCTTTCCCAAAATTTTAAAATGTTTTTGTCTATATAATACTGCCTTTTCTTCGTGGGTGGGGGGATGCGACAGCACACAGTGGAGTGCTTCCTAGCACATGATCAGAACAAAAACAAGTAAGTACATCAAGGTCTACTACAAGACTGAGAGCCTTACCACGCCCTCTATCAGAAACGTAGCTCAGTTTGACACTCATGCTAAAAGTTCTATTCTACTCTGCAGTTGATTTTTCACGCCATTTTTCCCTAAATTTATTAATGTTTTTTTCTATATGATACTGCCTTCTCTTGGTGGGTGGGGAGATGGGACAGCACACAGTGGAGTGCTTCCTTTCACATAAACAGAACAAAAACAAGTAAGTACATCAAGGTGTACTACAAGACTGAGAGCCTTACCAAGCCCTCTATCAGAAACGTAGCTCAGGTTGACACTCATGGTAAAAGTTCCATTCTACTCTGCAGTTGTTTTTTCACGCCATCTTTCCCAAAATTATAAAATGTTTTTTTCTATATAATATTGCCTGCTCTTGGTGAGTGGGGGGATGCGACAGCACACAGTGGAGAGCTTCCTGGCACATAAACAGAACAAAAACAAGTAAGTACATCAAAGGGGTACTACAAGAATGAGAGCCTTACCACGCCCTCTATCAGAAACGTAGCTCAGTTTGACACTCATGCTAAAAGTTCCATTCTACTCTGCAGTTGATTTTTCACGCCATTTTTCCCAAAATTTTAAAATGTTTTTTTCAATATGGTACTGCCATCTCTTGGTGGGTGGGGGGATGCGACAGCACACAGTGGAGTGCTTCCTGGCACATAAACAGAACAAAAACAAGTAAGTACATCAAGGTGTACTACAAGACTGAGAGCCTTACCACGCCCTCTATCAGAAACGTAGCTCAGTTTGACACTCATGCTGAAAGTACCATTCTACTCTGCAGTTGTTGTTTCACGCCATCTTACCCAAAATTTTAAAATGTTTTTTTCTGTATAATACTGCCTACTCTTGGTGGGTGGGGGGATGCGACAGCACACAATGGAGTGCTTCCTGGCACATAAACAGAACAAAAACAAGTAAGTACATCAAGGTGTACTACAAGACTGAGAGCCTTACCACGCCCTCTATCAGAAACGTAGCTCAGTTTGACACTCATGCTAAAAGTTCCATTCTACTCTGCAGTTGATTTTTCACGCCATTTTTCCCAAAATTTTAAAATGTTTTTTTCCATATGATACTGCCTTCTCTTGGTGGGTGGGGGGATGCGACAGCACAAAGTGGAGTGCTTCCTGGCACATAAACAGAACAAAAACAAGTAAGACATCAAGGTGTCCTACAAGACTGAGAGCCTTACCACGCCCTCTATCAGATACGTAGCTCAGTTTGACACTCATGCTAAAAGTTCCATTCTACTCTGCAGCTGATTTTTCACACCATCTTTCCCAAAATTTAAAAGTGTTTTTTTCTATATGATACTGCCTTCCCTTGGTGGGTGGGGGAATGCGACAGCACACAGTGGAGTGCTTCCTGGCACGTAATCTGAACAAAAACAAGTAAGTACATTAAAGTGTACTACAAGACTGAGAGCCTTACCACGCCCTCTATCAGAAACGTAGCTCAGTTTGACACTCATGCACAAAGTTCCATTCTACTCTGCAGTTGTTATTTCACGCCATCTTTCCCAAAATTTTAAAATGTTTTTTTCTATATAATACCGCCTTCTCTTGGTGGGTGGGGGGATGCGACAGCACACAGGGGAGTGCTTCCTGGCACATAAACAGAACAAAAACAAGTAAGTACATCAAGGTGTACTACAAGACTGAGAGCCTTACCACGCCCTCTATCAGAAACGTAGCTCAGTTTGACACTCATGCTAAAAGTTCCATTCTATTCTGCAGTTGTTTTTTCACGCCATCTTTCCCAAAATTTTATAATGTATTTTTCTATATAATACTGCCTTCTCTTGGTGGGTGGGGGGATGCGACAGCACACAGTGGAGTGCTTCCTGGCACATAAACAGAACAAAAACAAGTAAGTACATCAAGGTGTACTACAAGACTTAGAGCCTTACCACGCCCTCTATCAGAAACGTAGCTCAGTTTGACACTCATGCTAAAAGTTCCATTCTACTCTGCAGTTGATTTTTCACGCCATTTTTCCCAAAATTTTAAAATGTTTTTTCTATGTGATACTGCCTTCTCTTGGTGGGTGGTGGGATGCGACAGCACACAGTGGAGTGCTTCCTGGCACATGATCAGAACAAAAACAAGTAAGTACATCAAGGTGTACTACAAGACTGAGAGCCTTACCACGCCCTCTATCAGAAACGTAGCTCAGTTTGACACTCATGCTAAAAGTTCAATTCTACTCTGCAGTTATTTTTTCACGCCATCTTTCCCAAAATTTTAAAATGTTTTTTTCTATACAATACTGCCTTATCTTGGTGGGTGGGGGGATGTGACAGCACACAGTGGAGTGCTTCCTGGCACATGATCAGAACAAAAACAAGTAAGTACATCAAGGTGTACTACAAGACTGAGAGCCTTACAACGTCCTCTATCAGAAACGTAGCTCAGTTTGACACTCATGCTAAAAGTTCCATTCTACTCTGCAGTTGATTTTTCACGCCATCTTTCCCTAAATTTTAAAATGTTTTTTTCTATATAATACTGCCTTCTCTTGGTGAGTGGGGGGATGCGACAGCACACAGTGAAGTGCTTCCTGGCACATGATCAGAACAAAAACAAGTAAGTACATCAAGGTGTACTACAAGACTGAGAGCCTTACCACGCCCTCTATCAGAAACGTAGCTCAGTTTGACACTCATGCTAAAAGTTCCATTCTACTCTGCAGTTGTTTTTTCACGCCATCTTTCCCAAAATTTTAAAATGTTTTCTTCTATATGATACTGCCTTCTCTTGGTGGGTGGGGGGATGCGACAGCACACAGTGGAGAGCTTCGTGGCACATAAACAGAACAATAACAAGTAAGTACATCAAGGTGTACTACAAGACTGAGAGCCTTACCACGCCCTCTATCAGAAACGCAGCTCAGTTTGACACTCATGCTAAATGTTCCATTCTACTCTGCAGTTGCTTTTTCACGCCATCTTTACCAAAATTTTAAAATGTTTTTTTCTATATAATACTGCCTTCTCTTGGTGGGTGGGGGGATGCGACAGCACACAGTGGATTGCTTCCTGGCACATGATCAGAACAAAAACAAGTAAGTACATCAAGGTGTACTACAAGACTGAGAGCCTTACCACGCCCTCTATCAGAAACGTAGCTCAGTTTGACACTCATGCTAAAAGTTCCATTCTACTCTGCAGTTGATTTTTCACGCCATCTTTCCCAAAATTTTAAAATGTTTTTTTCTATTAATACTGCCTTCTCTTGGTGGGTGGGGGGATGCGACAGCACACAGTGGAGTGCTTCCTGGCACATGATCAGAACAAAAACAAGTAAGTACATCAAGGTGTACTACAAGACTGAGAGCCTTACCACGCCCTCAATCAGAAACGTAGCTCAGTTTGACACTCATGCTAAAAGTTCCATTCTACAAAGCAGTTGTTTTTTCACGCCATTTTTCCCAAAATTTTAAAATGTTTTTTTCTATATGATACTGCCTTCTCTTGGTGGGTGGGGGGATGCGACAGCACACAGTGGAGTGCTTCCTGGCACATGATCAGAACAAAAACAAGTAAGTACATCAAGGTGTACTACAAGACTGAGAGCCTTACCACGCCCTCTATCAGAAATGTAGCTCAGTTTGACACTCATGCTAAAAGTTCCATTCTACTCTGCAGTTGTTTTTTCACGCCATCTTTCCCAAAATTTTAAAACGTTTTTTCCTATATGATACTGCCTTCTCTTGGTGGGATGGGGGATGCGACAGCACACAGTGGAGAGCTTCCTGGCACTTGATCAGAATAAAAACAAGTAAGTACATCAAGGTGTACTACAAGACTGAGAGCCTTACCACGCCCATTATCAGAAACGTAGCTCAGTTTGACACTCATGCTAAAAGTTCCATTCTACTCTGCAGTTGTTTTTTCATCCCAATTTTTCGCAAAATTTTAAAATGTTTTTTTCTATTAATACTGCCTTCTCTTGGTGGGTGGGGGGATGCAAAAGCACACAGTGGAGTGCTTCCTGGCACATGATCAGAACATAAACAAGTAAGTACATCAAGGTGTACTACAAGACTGAGAGCCTTACCACGCCCTCTATCAGAAACGTAGCTCAGTTTGACACTCATGCTAAAAGTTCCATTCTACTCTGCAGTTGTTTTTTCACGCCATCTTTCCCAAAATTTTAAATTGTTTTTTTCTATATAATACTGCCTTCTCTTGGTGGGTGGGGGGATGCGACGGCACACAGTGGAGTGCTTCCTGGCACATGATCAGAACAAAAACAAGTAAGTACATGAAGGTGTACTACAAGACTGAGAGCCTTACCACACCCTCTATCAGAAACGTAGCTCAGTTTGACACTCATTCTAAAAGTTCCATTCTACAATGCAGTTGTTTTTTCACGCCATCTTTCCCAAAATTTTAAAATGTTTTATTCTATATAATACTGCCTTCTCTTGGTTGGTGGGGGGCTGCGACAGCACACAGTGGAGAGCTTCCTGGCACATGATCAGAACAAAAACAAGTAAGTACATCAAGGTATACTACAAGACTGAGAGCCTTACCACGCCCTCTATCAGAAACGTAGCTCAGTTTGACACTCATGCTAAATGTTCCATTCTACTCTGCAGTTGTTTTTTCACGCCATCTTTCCCAAAATTTTAAAACGTTTTTTCCTATATGATACTGCCTTCTCTTGGTGGGATGGGGGATGCGACAGCACACAGTGGAGAGCTTCCTGGCACATGATCAGAATAAAAACAAGTAAGTACATCAAGGTGTACTACAAGACTGAGAGCCTTACCACGCCCTCTATCAGAAACGTAGCTCAGTTTGACACTCATGCTAAAAGTTCCATTCTACTCTGCAGTTGATTTTTCACACCATTTTCCCCAAAATTTTAAAATGATTTTTTCTATATGACACTGCCTTCTCTTGGTGTGTGGGGGGATGCGACAGCACACAGTGGAGTGCTTCCTTGCACATAAACACAACAAAAAAAGTAAGTACATCAAGGTGTACTACAAGACTGAGAGCCTTACCACGCCCTCTATCAGAAACGTAGCTCAGTTTGACACTCATGCTAAAAGTTCCATTCTACTCTGAAGTTGATTTTTCACGCCATCTTTCCCAAAATTTTAAAATGTTTCTTTCTATATGATACTGCCTTCTCTTAATGGGTGGGGGGATGCGACAGCACACAGTGGAGTGCTTCCTGGCACATGATCAGAACAAAAACAAGTAAGTACATCAAGGTGTACTACAAGACTGAGAGCCTTACCACGCCCTCTATCAGAAACGTAGCTCAGTTTGACACTCATGCTAAAAGTTCCATTCTACTCTGCAGTTGTTTTTTCACACCATCTTTCCCAAAATTTTAAAATGTTTTTTTCTATATGATACTGCCTTCTCTTGGTGGGTGGGGGAATGCGACAGCACACAGTGGAGTGCTTCCTGGCACGTAATCAGAACAAAAACAAGTAAGTACATTAAAGTGTACTACAAGACTGAGAGCCTTACCACGCCCTCTATCAGAAACGTAGCTCAGTTTGACACTCATGCACAAAGTTCCATTCTACTCTGCAGTTGTTATTTCACGCCATCTTTCCCAAAATTTTAAAATGTTTTTTTCTATAAAATACCGCCTTCTCTTGGTGGGTGGGGGGATGCGACAGCACACAGGGGAGTGCTTCCTGGCACATAAACAGAAGAAAAACAAGTAAGTACATCAAGGTGTACTACAAGACTGAGAGCCTTACCACGCCCTCTATCAGAAACGTAGCTCAGTTTGACACTCATGCTAAAAGTTCCATTCTATTCTGCAGTTGTTTTATCACGCCATCTTTCCCAAAATTTTATAATGTTTTTTTCTATATAATACTGCCTTCTCTTGGTGGGTGGGGGGATGCGACAGCACACAGTGGGGTGCTTCCTGGCACATAAACAGAACAAAAACAAGTAAGTACATCAAGGTGTACTACAAGACTGAGAGCCTTACCACGCCCTCTATCAGAAACGTAGCTCAGTTTGACACTCATGCTAAAAGTTCCATTCTACTCTGCAGTTGATTTTTCACGCCATTTTTCCCAAAATTTTAAAATGTTTTTTTCTATATGATACTGCCTTCGCTTATTGGGTGGGGGGATGCGACAGCACACAGTGGAGTGCTTCCTGGCACATAAACAGAACGAAAACAAGTAAGTACATCAAGGTGTACTACAAGATTGAGAGCCTTACCACGCCCTCTATCAGAAACGTAGCTCAGTTTGACACTCATGCTAAAAGTTCCATTCTACTCTGCAGTTGTTTTTTCACGCCATCTTTCCCAAAATTTTAAAATGTTTTTTTCTATATAATACTGCCTTCTCTTGGTGGGTGGGGGGATGCGACAGCACACAGTGGAGTGCTTCCTGGCACATGATCAGAACAAAAACAAGTAAGTACATCAAGGTGTACTACAAGACTGAGAGCCTTACCACGCCCTCTATCAGAAACGTAGCTCAGTTTGACACTCATGCTAAAAGTTCCATTCTACTCTGCAGTTGATTTTTCACGCCATTTTTCCCAAAATTTTAAAATGTTTTTTCTATGTGATACTGCCTTCTCTTGGTGGGTGGGGGGATGCGACAGCACACAGTGGAGTGCTTCCTGGCACATGATCAGAACAAAAACAAGTAAGTACATCAAGGTGTACTACAAGACTGAGAGCCTTCCACGCCCTCTATCAGAAACGTAGCTCAGTTTGACACTCATGCTAAAAGTTCCATTCTACTCTGCAGTTATTTTTTCACGCCATCTTTCCCGAAATTTTAAAATGTTTTTTTCTATACAATATTGCCTTCTCTTGGTGGGTGGGGGGATGTGACAGCACACAGTGGAGTGCTTCCTGGCACATGATCAGAACAAAAACAAGTAAGTACATCAAGGTGTACTACAAGACTGAGAGCCTTACCACGTCCTCTATCAGAAACGTAGCTCAGTTTGACACTCATGCTAAAAGTTCCATTCTACTCTGCAGTTGTTTTTTCACGCCATCTTTCCCAAAATTTTAAAATGTTTTTTTCTATATAATACTGCCTTCTCTTGGTGGGTGGGGGGATGCGACAGCACACAGTGAAGTGCTTCCTGGCACATGATCACAACAAAAACAAGTAAGTACATCAAGGTGTACTACAAGACTGAGAGCCTTACCACGCCCTCTATCAGAAACGTAGCTCAGTTTGACACTCATGCTAAAAGTTCCATTCTACTCTGCAGTTGTTTTTTCACGCCATCTTTCCCAAAATTTTAAAATGTTTTTTTCTATATGATACTGCCTTCTCTTGGTGGGTGGGGGGATGCGACAGCACACAGTGGAGTGCTTCCTGGCACATAAACAGAACAATAACAAGTAAGTACATCAAGGTGTACTACAAGACTGAGAGCCTTACCACGCCCTCTATCAGAAACGTAGCTCAGTTTGACACTCATGCTAAAAGTTCCATTCTACTCTGCAGTTGCTTTTTCACGCCATCTTTCCCAAAATTTTAAAATGTTTTTTTCTATATAATACTGCCTTCTCTTGGTGGGTGGGGGGATGCGACAGCACACAGTGGAGTGCTTCCTGGCACATGATCAGAACAAAAACAAGTAAGTACATCAAGGTGTACTACAAGACTGAGAGCCTTACCACGCCCTCTATCAGAAACGTAGCTCAGTTTGACACTCATGCTAAAAGTTCCATTCTACTCTGCAGTTGATTTTTCACGCCATCTTTCCCAAAATTTTAAAATGTTTTTTCTATTAATACTGCCTTCTCTTGGTGGGTGGGGGGATGCGACAGCACACAGTGGAGTGCTTCCTGGCACATGATCAGAACAAAAACAAGTAAGTACATCAAGGTGTACTACAAGACTGAGAGCCTTACCACGCCCTCTATCAGAAACGTAGCTCAGTTTGACACTCATGCTAAAAGTTCCATTCTACAAAGCAGTTGTTTTTTCACGCCATTTTTCCCAAAATTTTAAAATGTTTTTTTCTATATGATACTGCCTTCTCTTGGTGGGTGGGGGGATGCGACAGCACACAGTGGAGTGCTTCCTGGCACATGATCAGAACAAAAACAAGTAAGTACATCAAGGTGTACTACAAGACTGAGAGCCTTACCACGCCCTCTATGAGAAATGTAGCTCAGTTTGACACTCATGCTAAAAGTTCCATTCTACTCCGCAGTTGTTTTTTCACGCCATCTTTCCCAAAATTTTAAAATGTTTTTTTTCTATGTAATTCTGCATTCTCTTGGTGGGTGGGGGGATGCGACAGCACAAAGTGGAGTGCTTCCTGGTACATGATCAGAACAAAAACAAGTAAGTACATCAAGGTGTACTACAAGACTGAGAGCCTTACCACGCCCTCTATCAGAAACGTAGCTCAGTTTGACACTCATGCTAAAAGTTCCATTCTACTCTGCAGTCGTTTTTTCACGCCATTTTCCCCAAAATTTTAAAATGTTTTTTTCTATATGATACTGCCTTCTCTTGGTGGGTGGGGGGATTTGACAGCACACAGTGGAGTGCTTCCTGGCACATGATCAGAACAAAAACAAGTAAGTACATCAAGGTGTACTACAAGACTGAGAGCCTTACCGCGCCCTCTATCAGAAACGTAGCTCAGTTTGACACTCATGCTAAAAGTGCCATTCTACTCTGCAGTTGATTTTTCACGCCATCTTTCCCAAAATTTTAAAAAGGTTTTTTTCTATATGATACTGCCTTCTCTTGGTGGGTGGGGGGATGCGACAGCACACAGTGGCGAGCTTCCTGGCACATAAACAGAACAACAACAAGTAAGTACATCAAAGTGTACTACAAGACTGAGAGTCTTGCCACGCCCTCTATCAGAAACGTAGCTCAGTTTGACACTCATGCTAAAAGTTCCATTCTACTCTGCAGTTGTTTTTTGACGCCATCTTTCCCAAAATTTTAAAATGTTTTTTTCTATATGATACTGCCTTCTCTTGGTGGGTGGGGGGATGCGACAGCACACAGTGGAGTGCTTCCTGGCACATGATCAGAACAAAAACAAGTAAGTACATCAAGGTGTACTACAAGACTGAGAGCCTTACCACGCCCTCTATCAGAAACGTAGCTCAGTTTGACACTCATGCTAAAAGTTACATTCTACTCTGCAGTTGATTTTTCACGCCATCTTTCCCAAAATTTTAAAATGTTTTCTTCTATATGATACTGCCTTCTCTTGGTGGGTGGGGGGATGCGACAGCACACAGTGGAGAGCTTCCTGGCACATTAACAGAACAACAACAAGTAAGTACATCAAGGTGTACTACAAGACTGAGAGCCTTACCACGCCCTCTATCAGAAACGTAGCTCAGTTTGACACTCATGCTAAAAGTTCCATTCTACTCTGCAGTTGTTTTTTCACGCCATTTTTCCCAAAATTTTAAAATGTTTTTTTCCATATGATACTGCCTTCTCTTGGTGGGTGGGGGGATGCGACAGCACACAGTGGAGTGCTTCCTGGCACATGATCAGAACAAAAACAAGTAAGTACATCAAGGTGTACTACAAGACTGAGAGCCTTACCACGCCCTCTCTCAGAAACGTAGCTCAGTTTGACACTCATGCCAAAAGTTCCATTCTACTCTGCAGTTGATTTTTCACGCCATTTTTCCCAAAATTTTAAAATGTTTTTTTCTATATGATACTGCCTTCTCTTGGTGGGTGGGGGGATGCGACAGCACACAGTGGAGAGCTTCCTGGCACATAAACAGAAAAAAACAAGTAAGTACATCAAGGTGTACTACAAGACTGAGAGCCTTACCACGCCCTCTATCAGAAACGTAGCTCAGTTTGACACTCATGCTAAAAGTTCCATTCTACTCTGCAGTTGATTTTTCACGCCATTTTTCCCAAAATTTTAAAATGTTTTTTTCTATATAATACTGCCTTCTCTTGGTGGGTGGGGGGATGCGACAGCACACAGTGGAGTGCTTCCTGGCACATGATCAGAACAAAAACAAGTAAGTACATCAAGGTGTACTACAAGACTGAGAGCCTTACCACGCCCTCTATCAGAAACGTAGCTCAGTTTGACACTCATGCTAAAAGTTACATTCTACTCTGCAGTTGATTTTTCACGCCATCTTTCCCACAATTTTAAAATGTTTTTTTCTATATGATACTGCCTTCTCTTGGTGGGTGGGGGGATGCGACAGCACACAGTGGAGTGCTTTCTGGCACATGATCAGAACAAAAACAAGTAAGTACATCAAGGTGTACTACAAGACTGAGAGTCTTACCACGCCCTCTATCAGAAACGTAGCTCAGTTTGACACTCATGCTAAAAGTTCCATTCTACTCTGCAGTTGTTTTTTCACGCCATTTTTCCCAAAATTTTAAAATGTTTTTTTCTATATGATACTGCCTTCTCTTGGTGGGTGGGGGGATGCGACAGCACACAGTGGAGTGCTTCCTGGCACATGATCAGAACAAAAACAAGTAAGAACATCAAGGTGTACTACAAGACTGAGAGCCTTACCACGCCCTCTATCAGAAATGTAGCTCAGTTTGACACTCATGCTAAAAGTTCCATTCTACTCCGCAGTTGTTTTTTCACGCCATCTTTCCCAAAATTTTAAAATGTTTTTTTCTATGTAATAATGCCTTCTCTTGGTGGGTGGGGGGATGCGACAGCACACAGTGGAGTGCTTCCTGGCACATGATCAGAACAAAAGCAAGTAAGTACATCAAGGTGTACTACAAGACTGAGAGCCTTACCACACCCTCTATCAGAAACTTAGCTCAGTTTGACACTCATGCTAAAAGTTCCATTCTACTCTGCAGTTGTTTTTTCACGCCATCTTTCCCAAAATTTTAAAATGTTTTTTTCTATATAATACTGCCTTCTCTTGGTGGGTGGGGGGATGCGACAGCACACAGTGGAGTGCTTCCTGGCACATGATCAGATCAAAAACAAGTAAGTACATCAAGGTGTACTACAAGACTGAGAGCCTTACCACACCCTCTATCAGAAACGTAGCTCAGTTTGACACTCATGCTAAAAGTTCCATTCTACTCTGCAGTTGTTTTTTCACGCCATTTTTCCCAAAATTTTAAAATGTTTTTTTCTGTATAATACTGCCTTCTCTTGGTGGGTGGGGGGATGCGACAACACACAGTGGAGTGCTTCCTGCCACATGATCAGAACAAAAACAAGTAAGTACATGAAGGTGTACTACAAGACTGAGAGCCTTACCACTCCCTCTATCAGAAACGTCGCTCAGTTTGACACTCATGCTAAAAGTTCCATTCTACTCTGCAGTTGTTTTTTCACGCCATTTTTCCCAAAATTTTAAAATGTTCTTTTCTATATGATACTGCCTTCTCTTGGTGGGTGGGGGGATGCGACAGCACACAGTGGAGTGCTTCCTGGCACATGATCACAACAAAAACAAGTAAGTACATCAAGGTGTACTACAAGACTGAGAGCCTTACCACGCCCTCTATCAGAAACGTAGCTCAGTTTCACACTCATGCTAAAAGTTCCATTCTACTCTGCAGTTGATTTTTCACGCCATTTTTCCCAAAATTTTAAAATGTTTTTTTCTATATGATACTCCCTTCTCTTGGTGGGTGGGGGGATGCGACAGCACACAGTGGAGTGCTTCCTGGCACATGATCACAACAAAAACAAGTAAGTACATCAAGGGGTACTACAAGACTGAGAGCCTTACCACGCCCTCTATCAGAAACGTAGCTCAGTTTGACACTCATGCTAAAAGTTCCATTCTACTCTGCAGTTGTTTTTTCACGCCATTTTTCCCAAAATTTTAAAATGTTTTTTTCTATATAATACTGCCTTCTCTTGGAGGGTGGGGGGATGCGACAGCACACAGTGGAGTGCTTCCTTGCACATGATCAGAACAAAAACAAGTAAGTACATCAAGGTGTACTACAAGACTGAGAGCCTTACCACGCCCTCTATCAGAAACGTAGCTCAGTTTGACACTCATGTTAAAAGTTCCATTCTACTCTGCAGTTGATTTTTCACGACATCTTTCCCAAAATTTTAAAATGTTTTTTTCTATATGATACTGCCTTCTCTTGGTGGGTGGGGGGATGCGACAGCACACAGTGGAGAGCTTCCTGGCACATAAAGGGAACAACAACAAGTAAGTACATCAAGGTGTACAACAAGACTGAGAGCCTTACCACGCCCTCTATCAGGAACGTAGCTCAGTTTGACACCCATGCTAAAAGTTCCATTCTACTCTGCAGTTGTTTTTTCACGCCATCTTTCCCAAAATTTTAAAATGTTTTTTCTATATAATACTGCTTTCTCTTGGTGGGTGGAGGGATGTGACAGCACACAGTGGAGTGCTTCCTGGCACATGATCAGAACAAAAACAAGTAAGTACATCAAGGTGTACTACAAGACTGAGAGCCTTACCACGCCCTCTATCAGAAACGTAGCTCAGTTTGACACTAATGCTAAAAGGTCCATTCTACTCTGCAGTTGTTTTTTCACGCCATTTTTCCCAAAATTTTAAAATGTTTTTTTCTATATGATACTGCCATCTCTTGGTGGGTGGGGGGATGCGACAGCACACAGTGGAGTGCTTCCTGGCACATGATCAGAACAAATACAAGTAAGTACATGAAGGTGTACTACAAGACTGAGAGCCTTACCACCCCCTCTATCAGAAACGTAGCTCAGTTTGACACTCATGTTAAAAGTTCCATTCTACTCTGCAGTTGATTTTTCACGCCATCTTTCCCAAAATTTTAAAATGTTTTTTCTATATAATACTGCCTTCTCTAGGTGGGTGGGGGGATGCGACAGCACACAGTGGAGAGCTTCCTGGCACATAAACAGAACAACAACAAGTAAGTACATCAAGGTGTACTACAAGACTGAGAGCCTTACCACGCCCTCTATCAGAAACGTAGCTCAGTTTGACACTCATGCTAAAAGTTCCATTCTACTCTGCAGTTGTTTTTTCACGCCATCTTTCCCAAAATTTTAAAATGTTTTTTTCTATATAATACTGCCTTCTCTTGGTGGGTGGGGGGATGCGACAGCACACAGTGGAGTGGTTCCTGGCACATGATCAGAACTAAAACAAGTAAGTACATCAATGTGTACTACAAGACTGAGAGCCTTACCACGCCCTCTATCAGAAACGTAGCTCAGTTTGACACTCATGCTAAAATTTCCATTCTACTCTGCAGTTGATTTTTCATGCCATCTTTCCCAAAATTTTAAAATACTTTTTTCTATATGATACTAACTTCTCTTGGTGGGTGGGGAGCTGCGACAGCACACAGTGGAGAGCTTCCTGGCACCTTATTGTGAGAGACATCCGATCCTTGGTAACTTAATAAGCCTAACCGAGTAAAGTGGCGGAGTGATTAGCAAACTGGACTCGCATTTGGGAAGATGATGGTTCCAACCCGCATCCGGCCATCCTGGTTTATGTTTTCTGTGAATTCCCTAAATGGCTCCACGCAAATTCCAAGACGGTTTCTTTGAAAGGGTACAGCCGACTCCCTTACCTATCCTTCCCTAATGCGCTGAGACCGATGACCTCGCTGTTTGGTCTCTTTCCCCAAACAACCTAACCCAACTTCAGAAGCTACCTTCCCAGCACTGCTTAGCAAGGATGAAGGAAACTAGTCTGATCCCGATATCCTGCATTGATGTTATCAGTGTGCGATTGAAAGAT
This sequence comes from Schistocerca cancellata, assembly GCF_023864275.1. Classification (NCBI taxonomy): domain Eukaryota; kingdom Metazoa; phylum Arthropoda; class Insecta; order Orthoptera; family Acrididae; genus Schistocerca; species Schistocerca cancellata. The sequence goes on from NC_064631.1 coordinate 125,450,231, forward strand.
CCTATTCCTGAAATCACAGTCAGCTATAGAGTAGTTCAGTGCATCTTTGTGATTGACCTGATGTTCATTAACAAGGTGGTAAGACTGTGGCTGCTGCTAGAACCAGAAGCTTTCCATGATGATCAACTGCAGTGTGACTGGGTGGCAAGTGTCAGACATGATGACCCAAACCATTTTCATGCTCCAGAATGGGGAGACAGGATGCTGACACACAGTGTTGGTGTTGGTGTCGCAAGTGGTGGCCACCAGTTTGGAGACCCAACATAGGCTGATTATGTCATATCCAATGTTTGCAGCCATCACTTCAATGATTCAGGCTGTGTTGAGGCCAGGCTCGAATCATACTTAGGTCTTGCTGAATTGTTGTAAGTCCTCCTCCACAATGTGTCAATACTCTTGCAAAAAACGGAGAAATGGGTTTGTTAAGTATTGCACATACACACAAAATACATCCGTAATTGATAATAATTATCACTGATACTTACGGTATGGTTCACGAACAATAAGCGGTTTTAGACACTCCTCCATTTGACTATTTGGTGTAATGTGTGTATATATATATATATATATATATATATATATATATATATATATATATATATATAGCGATATTTTATGCTCCAATTCAGCATTTCGATCTGCCACTACGTCCCCATCAAGCACATCTAGGAGAAAACAAAAAAATCGTATGTATTGTATGCAAACGTAAAAAAAAATTATTTGTGGTAGAAATACAAGAAAAAGAAGAATTAATACTACTTACACATTCAGGTATCCACAATGGAAGCAAATCCCAAGGACCCCTGAGTTGAAAACTGTGAATCAGAGTTGCATGTTATGGAGCCTACATCACAACTACTTGCCTGCAAATTAGCTGTGAGGGAGACACGGTCTGATCACCAGAAAACAGTGACGTCATGATCAGAACCATATCACCAACATTTGACAAATGAGCCCACTTGCTAGCGCCATCGCCTCTAATTAAGCCAAACTGTTGCTGCACACTGATGCTGTAGCCAATGCTCGCTCTAAAGGAGGACAAATGCTGATCTTGGCGCTTTATTTATAGACAACTCCAGCATGTGTATCTCGACTCGACATATATTATTTGTTGTGTGCATGATTGTTACTACCTCATTTCTTCTGCACTGGGATACCACACTGGCCCTCACATACAGGTGTTGAGACTTTTTTCGAGATATTCCATTTTTGCATGTGTCATGCAATGGCCCTCTTAACTTGAGATGCAGTGCTCCACTGCCGTGTGTCACATGACCGCTCGCTGGTGTAGTGAAGGTCAGGCATAGAGGACAGGAGAGTTAATTTTTATAATGAGGAATGTACATCAGCTAACATGTTAAATGATAGGAGTGCCTCGATATACAGAGAGGCTTGCATGGATCCCTGGCTGAAAACTGTTATCAAACACTGCTAATTCCGATGTAGTATAGAAGAAGTCTATAAAATACACTCCTGGAAATGGAAAAAAGAATACATTGACACCGGTGTGTCAGACCCACCATACTTGCTCCGGACACTGCGAGAGGGCTGTACAAGCAATGATCACACGCACGGCACAGCGGACACACCAGGAACCGCGGTGTTGGCCGTCGAATGGCGCTAGCTGCGCAGCATTTGTGCACCGCCGCCGTCAGTGTCAGCCAGTTTGCCGTGGCATACGGAGCTCCATCGCAGTCTTTAACACTAGTAGCATGCCGCGACAGCGTGGACGTGAACCGTATGTGCAGTTGACGGACTTTGAGCGAGGGCGTATAGTGGGCATGCGGGAGGCCGGGTGGACGTACCGCCGAATTGCTCAACACGTGGGGCGAGAGGTCTCCACAGTACATCGATGTTGTCACCAGTGGTCGGCGGAAGGTGCACGTGCCCGTCGACCTGGGACCGGACCGCAGCGGCGCACGGATGCACGCCAAGACCGTAGGATCCTACGCAGTGCCGTAGGGGACCGCACCGCCACTTCCCAGCAAATTAGGGACACTGTTGCTCCTGGGGTATCGGCGAGGACCATTCGCAACCGTCTCCATGAAGCTGGGCTACGGTCCCGCACACCGTTAGGCCGTCTTCCGCTCACGACCCTACATCGTGCAGCCCGCCTCCAGTGGTGTCGCGACAAGCGTGATTGAGAGACGAATGGAGACGTGTCGTCTTCAGCGATGAGAGTCGCTTCTGCCTTGGTGCCAATGATGGTCGTATGCGTGTTTGGCGCCGTGCAGGTGAGCGCCACAATCAGGACTGCATACGACCGAGGCACACAGGGCCAACACCCGGCATCATGGTGTGGGGAGCGATCTCCTACACTGGCTGTATACCACTGGTGATCGTCGAGGGGACACTGAATAGTGCACGGTACATCCAAACCGTCATCGAACCCATCGTTCTACCATTCCTAGACCGGCAAGGGAACTTGCTGTTCCAACAGGACAATGCACGTCCGCATGTATCCCGTGCCACCCAACGTGCTCTAGAAGGTGTAAGTCAACTACCCTGGCCAGCTAGATCTCCTGATCTGTCCCCCATTGAGCATGTTTGGGACTCGATGAAGCGTCGTCTCACGCGGTCTGCACGTCCAGCACGAACGCTGGTCCAACTGAGGCGCCAGGTGGAAATGGCATGGCAAGCCGTTCCACAGGACTACATCCAGCATCTCTACGATCGTCTCCATGGGAGAATAGCAGCCTGCATTGCTGCGAAAGGTGGATATACACTGTACTAGTGCCGACATTGTGCATGCTCTGTTGCCAGTGTCTATGTGCCTGTGGTTCTGTCAGTGTGATTATGTGATGTATCTGACCCCAGGAATGTGTCAATAAAGTTTCCCCTTCCTGGGACAATGAATTCACGGTGTTCTTATTTCAATTTCCAGGAGTGTATTTCATCAATTCTTGATGAGCAGCATAGGCAACATATTTTAAATCCTAACATGAGTCTTTTAAATGGTGTTGTGCAGAATTGTGTAGTGAATAAATAGAAAGTTTTTTTTAAAAAAAAGCTATTTATTTATTGATACTCCAGCTTCAAAGCATTTGTACATTTTCTGAAACATACATTACTGGCCATTAAAATTGCTACACCACGAAGCTGACGTGCTACAGACGCGAAATTTAATCGACAGGAAGAAGATGCTATAATATACAAATGATTAGCTTTTCAGAGCATTCACACAAGGCTGGCGCCGGTGGCGACACCTACAACGTGCTGATATGAGGAAAGTTTCCAACCGATTTCTCAGACACAAACAGCAGTTGAACGGCGTTGAGTGGTGAAACGTTGTTGTGATGCCTCGTGAAAGGAGGAGAAATGCGTACCATCACGTTTCCGACTTTGATAAAGGTCGGATTGTAGCCTATCGCGATTGCAGTTTATCGTATCGCGACATTGCTGCTCGCGTTGGTCGAGATCCAATGACTGTTAACAGAATATGGAATCGGTGAGTTCAGGAGGGTAGTACGGAACGCCGTGCTGGATCCCAACGACCTCATATCACTAGCAGTCGATATGACAGGCATCTTATCCGCATGGCAGTAACGGATCGCGCAGCCACTTCTCGAACCCTGAGTCAACAGATGGGGACGTTTGCAAGGCAATAACCATCTGCACGAACAGTTCGATGACGTTTGCAGCAGCATGGACTATCAGCTCAGAGACCATGGCTGTGGTTATCCTTGACACTGCATCACAGACAGGAGCGCCTGCGATGGTGTACTAAACGACGAACCTGGGTGCACGAATGGCAAAACCTCATTTTTTCGGATGGATTCAGGTTGTGTTTACAGCATCATGATGGTCGCATCCGTGTTTGGCGACATCGCGGTGAACGCACATTGGAAGCGTGTATTCGTCTTCGCCATACTGGCGTATCACCCGGCGTGATGGAATGGGGTGCCATTGTTTACACGTCTCGATCACCTCTTGTTCGCATTGACGGCACTTTGTACAGTGGACGTTACGTTTCAAATGTGTTACGAACCGTGGCTCTACCCTTCATTCTATCTCTGCGAAACCCTACATTTCAGCAGGATAATGCACAACCGCATGTTGCAGGTCCTGTGCGGGCCCTTCTGGATACAGAAAATGTTCCACTGCTGCCCTGGCCAGCACAATCTCCAGATCTTTCAGCAACTGAAAACGTCTGGTCAATGATGGCCGAGCAACTGGCTCGTTACAATACGCCAGTCACTACTCTTGATGAACTGTGGTATCGTGTTGAAGCTTCATGGGCAGCTGTACCTGTACACGCCATCCAAGCTCTGTTTGACTCAATGCCAAGACGTACCAAGGCCGCTATTACGGACAGAGGTGATTGTTCTGGGTACTGATTTCTCAGGGTCTATGCACCCAAACTGCGTGAAAATGTGATCACATGACAGTTCTAATATCATATATTTGTCCAATGCATACCCGTTTATCATCTGCATTTCTTCTTGGTGTAGCAATTTGAATGGCCACTAGAGTACATGTAGCAGCTGCTGTTGTCACCATATATTTGCTTACTGGGCATCTGTACACCTTGAAATTCTGTAGCGATGCTCTTTTGAAAATGTCATGTAGCCACAAAGCTTCACTGCATTTAATGTAAAATACACTATAATCGAATGGAATTATTTGGTTCCAGAGACTTTTTCAATTCTCAAACATCTATGTATATATGCAGACTGAAGGGAACAATGAAAATCCTGGTCTTGGTACAAATTTTCATTTGTCGTTTCAGTCTGCACACGTAATATGTGGTGTGTTTATTATCATGGGTCCGACTGATATTACCAAATTTTCGGACGACTCTCTCTCAGAATTCCACTGCTTTTCATTGTTCGGCTATTTTTAGCACATTGTACTATACTAATGACACTGGTCAAAACAACGATTGTGGAATACTTCGTTAAAACTTGTCTAGCTTTGGTGAGTATAGTGAAAACAACATAAATACGAACTTTCCACACTCATCATAGAACCCATGTATATCCACAACTATTTCTGTACTTGAAATTTCATTGGGTTCTATACAGTGCATGGCACAATACATGTACATTTTATACTACACGCTGTACTATTGCTGTGCATAGTTTATGCAGCAGTCTTCCAGTAGTAAAGCATATGCTGCCGTGCCTGGATTTGCAGTTATTCGAATTCAGTACGTACACCTACAATTGCATGTCGAACAAAATTCAGCTCCTGCTGAACATTTTGAGTAGGATGCAGATTCTAAAGAGACTATCTGTCGATCCATCGATGAACTATTCGGCGTTTATAATACATTCAGGTCCGAAGATGATGCAGAGTTAAATGTTTTCAGGGTCTAAGTGATTCCAATACAATTGATTCTTTGAAACAAAAGGTGAATGCATTAAGGCTAAGTCAAGCTGTTACTGCTGTCAGAATGTTTCCATCCGTCTTCATGGACACAAATCTTTCTTCCAAGTACAGGAAAGTGTTGATTACAGGTGTCAACTCATATTGATGTTGAGTAAGATTTATTATCTCATCGTTATTGTTAATGGTCGTGGAAGCAAAAAATCTTTGTGCTAGAAATATCCCTGTTGAATTGTCTGACTATAGTACTGAACTGGAGTTGTAATACTGAGTGACTTAATTGCAAGGTTTCAGTCTTATTGATTTAAGAATCTGGTATTTCTCATGTATTATCGCATTCTTGTTCTGCTGCAGAGTGGTGTTTGGATGACTGTGTGTGTTGTATTTATACTTTCTAGCTATGATTATGCTTCAAATAAAGATGTACTATATGTTCTGCACCATAAAAATCTACTATACTCCCATTCAGTCTAAGATATACAACTGGAGATGGTCTAACGCCTGAACGTCTACTCAAAGGTTTTTTTCTGTAATTGCTAGACATCTCCAAAATTTTGTAGGCTGTACTCACTGCAGGAAAAAGGTCCATAGATCATGTCAATTAATCTCTCATTAATCTACGAAAGTGCCGTGATATTACATTCAACATGGATCATGCTAACAGGATACTCATAACTGAATAATGTTTGCACGCATCTGAAAGTCTTGTACAAAACGTTTTACATGCATATTCAAATTGTCATTATTGTATGAGCGAGGAAGTATTTCCACTACTTCACTTTGTTGCATTTTTTAATTCTTCTCGGTGATGTTAGGTATAATGTTGTACAGGACTGTCAGAAAAAAACTTGAAAATCTTAGAAGGATCTTGCACGCAAGATTGTGCTGAGAAATAGTTGTTAAGGAAAAAATCGCTCTGATGTACCATTTCCAAGTTATTTAGCATTGTAGTTAGAGAATAAGGTCATAGCAGAAGAAAATTCAAGCAGCCTGCTAGAGACGATATCACCAAAGTTGTTCTTTATATGGTTGCCTCCCACTGAGTAAACGTATCTTTTGCTCATTTAGCCTAAAGTTATCGCTTCATAAAACGCATATTTTAACTGATAACAAGCATTTGGATAAACGGTCCTGCGTTTTAGCTGGTGCCAGTGCTTGAATTTGCAAGCACAAAGATCTGATTGGTTAACGTCAATGTTAAATAACTCAGAAATCAGTCAGAGTATCACATTTTCTTCTTAACAGTTATTTCTCAGGACAACCTCCCCCCGACACCCTTATAAGCGTTTCACACTGTTTTTGATCACCCTGCATGTTTCCAGAACAGTGAATGCACTGCACAACTCGCTTTGCTTAGATCTGTTGGGTTGAATTACTTCACTCTTAATATCAACGAGCGCTCTTTTGAAGTAAGAATGTGGGACGACACATCTAATGCTCCACTAATGCATGAAGTGCATACTACTTGTTTTTATACATTCGTCAGAAGTATTAGACAGAAATGATCACATAGTTATGAACTGAAGTATTAGTGGCGTCGTGTATTGGAGAATACCCGATTTTTTTAAGTAAAATATTGCCTAGATATTCAGTTAGTCTCAAATAGCTGTGCAAGTGAAAAATGTCTTTACCATATGAAACACAGTAACTGCCACATCCTCGTCCAACATGTAAATTGACAATTCGACGTTCCTTGCATTTCCACATCGTCTCCAGCAACCCGTTGCGCACGAAACAACCACGAAATTTCGATATTTTTACTTTTCTGACGAATTTAAGCAGATTAGTATTGTTACGCAGTCTGTATGCTATATAGATAGGAGCCTTTGTTTTATTAACAGTACAAGCCATGTCTTGTATGGTTTTAAATAAAGACATTTATTGATACCAGTGGCCTTCATTGTCCTGTTATGCCTTTTCGCTTCCTGTGGTTATTCCTCTGTATTTTTATGCATTCTTCATCGTTTGACCTACGGCGATAGCTCCTCAATCCGAAGAACCAAACACTGATAGCCGTGCAGGTACTGGAAATAGAACTGGTATGATTCCACTGATGCCTTAGGTACTGGTGGAATCCTTTGTGTTTTAACTCAACTTCTTCATGTGTTCCTTTTTTTCTGCTTCAAAGAAATTTTAGCTGCTGCTAACGCTTACTGGAGGCAGTTTTTTTGGTTTTAAATACCATACACGTTTGTTTTAATGTACAAATAGCTGCATTCACATTTTTCTTGAAATTTACTACACCACCCGCTTTAAGTTTTGCATGCACTGCTTTATCACCTATGAATGCTGCAAAACTGTGTCCTGTGCCTTTGTCCTTTCTTCCAGGTATTTGCCTAGCTTTATCACCTAATATTCGATCTGAAGTATTATTATCTTTATTTGTAGCGTAACTAATGCCGTACTTCTTGCACCCATTGTCCAGAATATTAATTCCGATATCGTCATGAGATAGATGGTTTCTCAGCTTCTTTCCAGTAGTTGTATCCAGCGATTTGCAGTTCATGTGGTATCATACCGAAAATGCCACTTCTGATGTGCTTCCAAGCACTCGTGTCACATTACTGCATGTTCTGAGGTTTCTGTGTCCTGTTCATACACCATATCATAGTACTTCACAGAGCTGTTGTGGTTTAATGGGAAGCCAAGCCACTTCACTGGGCCCTTATTCCACTGAAGTCTTATAATCCGCTATATGAGACACACTTGTTGTTGAGAGCTTTCCTTTGATTCCTCTATGTAAAATCATCAATAAATTTCTTCACTCACACTGTTCCTTCAGATTTAATTTTACAAGATTGTTGTTGCACTTTGGAAACTACAGATATCCCTATTGACCAGTTTGGCAGGTAAGACTTCCCAAATGCAGTTTTTCATTTCGATATACACACCAAATCCCCTTCACTGAATTTCTGTTTCCATGAATCCACTTGCCCCCATGGACCATGGACCTTGCCGTTGGTGGGGAGGCTTGCGTGCCTCAGCGATACAGATAGCCGTACCGTAGGTACAACCACAACGGAGGGGTATGTGTTGAGAGGCCAGACAAACGTGTGGTTCCTGAAGAGGGGCAGCAGCCTTTTCAGTAGTTGCAGGGGCAACAGTCTGGATGACTGGCTGATCTGGCCTTGTAACAATAATCAAAACGGCCTTGCTGTGCTGGTACTGCGAACGGCTGAAAGCAAGGGGAAACTACGACCGTAATTTTTCCCGAGGGCATGCAGCTTTACTGTATGATTAAATGATGATGGCGTCCTCTTGGGTGAAATATTCCGGAGGTAAAATAGTCCCCTTTCGGATCTCCGGGCGGGGACTACTCAAGAGGATATCGTTATCAGGAGACAGATAACTGGCGATCTACGGATCGGAGCGTGGAATGTCAGATCCCTTAATCGGGCAGGTAGGTTAGAAAATTAGAAAAATGAAATGGATAGGTTAAAGTTAGATATAGTGGGAATTAGTGAAGTTCCGTGGCAGGAGGAACAAGACTTCTGGTCAGGTGACTACAGGGTTATAAACACAAAATCAAATAGGGGTAATGCAGGAGTAGGTTTAATAATGAATAGGAAAATAGAAATGCGGGTAAGCTACTACAAACAGCATAGTGAACGAATTATTGTGGCCAAAATAGATACGAAGCCCACACCTACTACAGTAGTACAAGTTTATAAGCCCACTAGCTCTGCAGATGACGAAGAAATTGAAGAAATGTATGATGAAATAAAAGAAATTATTCAGATAATGAAGGGAGACGAAAATTTAATAGTCATGGTTGACTGGAATTCGAGTGTAGGAAAAGGGAGAGAAGGAAACGTAGTAGGTGAATATGGATTGGGGCTAAGAAATGAAAGAGGAAGCCGCCTGGTAGAATTTTGCACAGAGTGTAACTTAATCATAGCTAACACTTGGTGCAAGAATCATGAAAGAAGCCTAGAGATACTGGAAGGTGAAACATCCCCTTAGAAAAATTATACATGACTGTTCTTAAACTGACACACAATATTTTTAGCGCTAAATTGTAAAAACCTTTCCAGGGCAGATGTGGACTCAGACCACAATCTATTGGTTATGAACTGCAGATTGAAACTGAAGAAGCTGCAAAAAGGGGGGAATTTAAGGAGATAGGACCTAGATAAACTGACAGAACCAGAGGTTGTAGACAGTTTCAGGGAGAGCATACGGGAACAATTGACAGGAATGGGGGAAAGAAATACAGTAGAAGAAGAATGGGTAGCTTTGAGGGATGAAGTAGTGAATGCAGCAGAGGATCAAGTAGGTAAAAAGATGAGGGCTAGTAGAAATCCTTGGGTAACAGAAGAAATATTGAATTTCATTGATGAAAGGAGAAAATACAAAAATGCAGTAAATGAAGCAGGCAAAAAGGAATACAAACGTCTCTAAAATGAGATCGACAGGAAGTGCAAAATGGCTAAGCAGGGATGGCTCGAGCACAAATGTAAGGATGTAGAGGCTTAGCTCACTAGGGGTAAGATAGATACTGCCTACAGGAAAATTAAAGAGACCTTTGGAGATAAGACCACCACTTGTATGAACATCAGGAGCTAAGTTGGAAACCCAGTTCTAAGCAAAGAAGGGAAAGCAGAAAGGTGGAAGGAGTATATAGAGGGTCTAAACAAGGGCGATGTACTTGTCGAAAATATTATGGAAATGGAAGAGGATGTAGATGAAGATGAAATTGGAGATACGATACTGCGTGACGAGTTTGACAGAGCACTGAAAGACCTGAGTCGAAACAAGGCCCCGGGAGCAGACAACATTCCATTGGAACTACTGACAGCCTTGGGAGAGCCAGTCCTGACTAAACTCTACCATCTGGTGAGCAAGATGTATGAAACGGGCGAAATACTCTCAGACTCCAAGAAGAATATAATAATTCCAATCCCAAAGAAAGCAGGTGTTGACAGATGTGAAAATTACCGAACAATCAGTTTAATAAGCCACAGCTGCAAAATACTAACACGAATTCTTTACAGACGAATGGAAAATCTAGTAGAAGCCTGCAACTTGCCCCTCACTTATCGACCTTAATGACAGTGAAAAATTAAACCGCGTGTACCTAATGGAAATTTGGGAAAAGCAATCGTCACCGAGGTTAATTTGTCGGTAATGATGGAGGAAAGGGTTACATCTAAATGAAAGGAAAAATGCTAATGAAACTGGTGGAAATTAATTTTGAAATAGGGGTAAAGTTAATAAAGAAAGTAAATGTGCGGCCTTTACGTTAACAATCAACTAGCGGTAATTAGATATCTGAGATTTGGGGGAAATTACGGTCGCTAGTGCTAAGGACAATTACTATAGTAACTGAAAAAGAAAGATTATTACACATATAATTAGCACTAGAAGCGTGGCAACTGAAGGTTGACAAGTGTAGTGTGAAAACTGAAAGTTTGTCAGAAGTAATAAATTTCGCTACACTCTGACTTAATTTAGCAAAAGAATTAATAAAACCGGAAAATCGAAAGCTAATTTAGTGACTAAAGTTAATAGTGAGTTTTCTTTCTGAAGCATATCGAAATTCTGTAAAATAAGGTTAGTCTTGGACTACCTCAACAATCATTTCAAAAGCTACTTGAATCTACGCAATTTAGAAATAAGAGATTTAACTTTGAACTTGAATTAAATGATTCTGAACAATTAACAATAGTAAAATTTAGTACGTACCAAGCTGAGCTGCAGTCACAAGTAAGCTACAATATGGTAACAAAACTCGCACTCTTAATTCGTGCTTGTGTAATCTAAATATTGTAGCCAGCTTTGAATACTTTAACTGAACTTTGAAATTAGAGTAGTGAAGTGGAATGATGCTGACGTTTGAATTTCAACGACACTCGGGTTCATTCCGGAAACGGAAGGGACCCTGCTTGGTAATGCAATTGGGACAATGAGCAACAAACGTTAAGCTAAGTTGCTGTAATTTTGTGATGCAACAATTTTAAAAGTTTGAAAAGCTGAGGTCTGCCATACAGCTCTAAAAATTTACGTGCTTCCAGTCTTCGTTGTTGGTTGATTGAAGGTTTGAAGCCGTCGATCGAGGAGGTGGCGACAGTCACTCATTGTCGGCCGTCGCTGTTGCAGAAGCTGGATTTTGGCGCGCCTTCTTCTCGACACGGTCACCAGACGAAACGGGCTCTTGATGTGCGCCAGCTAATGCTTCCCATCCGCGACACCATGTCAGAAACTATCATCACAAGTCGAGCGCAATTACATGCTGCCAAACCCCGAAAGCGCGGCAACTCGCGGGAGCTTCACACAACACACCTGCTCCACTCGCTACTCCAGCCAGACTCTCCCTCTCTCTGCCCGCGCTCCACGCGACAGAGTTAACCCTACCAAAGATCCTAAACACTCTGGTTCTCCACACGACCTATCGACGTATTCGTTCGATAACATAGTTTTCCCTAGGCAAGACCCAGCGTAAAAATACAAATAATATTTATGAAACAAACCAATTATACATCGACATAAATGCATATATATATATATATATATATATATATATATATATATATATATATATATATATATATACACAAATAGTAAAACAATTACTATATGTAAAGACACAGAAATGTCATATATTCAGGTAACAAAAATAAGGAAAAAATTATAGTACAATAGATGGAAATGGGAAGATATGCATTTCCGGCGTTACACATGCCCCACATTGTCTGAGGATGTTCGTGTAACCGAAACAGACTCAGAAAATGTCCCAAACAAGAAACAGCGGAAATGCATATGCTCAAAACATCAACAAAATTTAGCATTCGTCTAATTAAGCATAAATCAATTTTTAGACCATAGTAATTGAGTGGAGACACTCCTAACCTTAATCCACTCTGTGATCTTACACAAAAGAAAACAGATTGACAACATATTAAAATTCATATAAAACATAGAAAATGGTTTAGCTATTCTAAAATCATCAAAATTCCTAACAGTATCACGAAATGGATTACTATTTACAAAATTAATCAGAGTATGTGGTCATAAAAAAAGGTAGATCAAAATACGCAAATTAATTATTAATTACATAGAATACACATTTTATATAACCTTTTCATAATTAATATTCTCATCACAAGAATCTATTTAACGCTAAAGAAGAAAATAATGTACAGCAGATCGACAAAAACATAAATATTAACAGCAGAATTCTTTCACATCAGCTGTCCGGGAAGAAAAAACAACTCCACCTTCCGTACCCGCAAGTAGAAAGAATGCCGACAGTGGCACAAGAGCCGACAGTGGCTCCGCCTCGCCAGTATTGTCGCGCCCGCCCGTGCGGCACGCTTGATCTCACTCGCCCTTGTAACGGCATTTCCAGAACGTCCGTTTGGCTGAATTCTTTCGGAAAAACTCACTCCCGAGTAATCTCAAGGAGTCACTTAATACTATCACAGTGGATAACTCAACACTGTCCATCATCACACACATGTACTAGCCTGAAACTTAAAACAGCGTCTAAGTACATCGGCAATGACTAGTAAAACACACATTCATGAAATCTGACAGTTAGTTACAAAATCATATTTACATTCCTTAATCTACTGTGACTCAGCTGAAAACTTAAACTAGCAGCTTGGATTTTTCAGATGATTACTAATCAGTTACTCTTAAATCATTTAGTCAAAATTAATTTCTTATTAATTACAACTTCTTTAATGTCCTCTTGGTCAGTCAAAGCATGGAAATCTAGCAAATCGTGAAATATTACACTCTATATTTACATACTGTACAAATTACCCATTGTGTGGTATTAATCGATCCTAGGTTGGTACAATTTCAAGTCTACAATGTTCCGTATACCTAATCTTTTTCCAGAGCTTGGAAACTCTAAGCAATAAGCATTTGTGTGAGGTATACCAATGACTTTATATGGTCCATTATAAACAAACTTAAATTTAGAGATTTCATGGTCTATCTCGCTTGATTTCTCATGAGCTTTTACAAGTACTAAGTCTCCGATTGCAAACTTAGCGAAACGCGCTTTAGCGACATGACGACATATGCGAGCATCGGCTTTTAGCTTCATTACTTCTCGCAAACGATCTTTTTTCACACCAATACTAATGTTAATCCGTGGAGGGAATTTGATTATCTCTTCCACTAAACTTTTACTTCTGTCATCCAACAGGATTTCCTCTGGAGAAAATCCCGTCGATTCATGTCTCAAGGTGTTCATAATTCTCTTAAATTCTGCTTCATATTTGCCCCATGCCCTATGGTTGTGATGGCAATAGGTACGGGAAAGTCGGCCTCGTCTTTGTTCGTGTGTTACGTTTGACACACCGTCTACAATACTTTCCAATTCACTTTCTGCATTATTGTCAATGCCGAGATTCCTCACATTACAGTAGTTCAAATTCATACCTACGTCAATACCATCCGGCCAGTTAACCATGTGTATAGGCTGGTATTGCCTATGCACACCGTCTCCTGCCTCGTCAAAACTAACTACTATGGTTTTATCTTGTGACGTACATGTCAAAGTTTTGCTTTCGCAATTAATCACTGCACGGTACTTTAATAGCCAATCTAACCCAATAATTACTTCCGTAGTTAAGTCTGGCACGACGACAAACTCTTGTTCAAATCGTGCCCCACATATCTCGAAGTGGACAAAAATCTGTTTTGTGACCAGTTTACTTGCCTTCCCAGTAGCACCGATAATTTTCACTCCTGTTACTGGCATAACTACGATGCCGGGTCTGTCTTTCAGTAACTCAAATATTTTCGCAGATACAGCACTCAATTCTGCACCGGTGTCAATCAACACATTTAGTTGTAGGCCGTGCATATTAACAGACACCACTATCTGCCTACACATGTCCTCGACTGTTTCTTTATTTTCCCATAGTAAATCCTCGTCTATATCCAGGTCATTCCAGAAAAAACCATCCGGCTTTGATCCTAAATCCGGCTTATCTGGCGGCTTTTTCAGCCTCTGTTCACATACAGTTTTAATTTCAACACGTTTGTCCTGAGGCTTAGTGTGTAGCTTCGCCTTCAATAACGAAACCTTTTCCTGTAACTCGTCAACTAGTGAGTGTTGCTTTGCTATCAATTCACTAATTGTCACCTTCGTTGATTCCACTTTGGTCAGATTGATCTCATCTGCCAATCTACCTGGAGGAATGTGCCCAGTAGTATCTGCAATTACTTCCTCTGGACCTGCGCAACCCACACTGCTATCGTCTGACCGTATAATGTCAGCTCTAGCCTCATACACGCTGTAATCTATGTGCTTTTCTACCAATCGTGTCCGGCTATCACTAAAATTTTCGTAATCTTTCTCCTTAATACTCTCGCAATGTTTAAACTGGAGGTTTGCGTCGGATGGGTCGGCTACTTCTACCACTATAACTTTCGGTAAAGTCTGCCGGTTAGGGCCAGAACTTCCGTTACTGCTTCAACATCCAACTCCTGCGCGACGAAACACGACGAATCTTGGTCGTGCTCCCCTTTAACATCAACTATTTCTGGTAAAGTCTGCCGGTTAGGGCCAGAACTTTCTATCACTTCACAAACACTATCTTCCTGCGGGACGAGACGCGGCAAATCCTGCACGCGCTCCCCATAAACACTTCTCCCATACAGACCCCTATAATCTCTTAGTTCGTCGTATAAGCGACCGAACTGCCTTAACCAGACCTCATCCCTCACTGCATCCCCTCGCTCAATGACGGACGTGTTATCCGACATCTGACCTTCTCTCAACAATTGCGAATCATTCTTAAACTCAACTCCATTTCCGCTGTGGGTGTTACAGCTGCCACTTTATAATCGATTTCCGGAACACTACTTAAATTGTTCTCACTGACAGTGAATGTATTTTCTACTGCCGTGTCTACAGCTGATCTACTACTAGTGGGCGCACTCCTTTCTCTTAACACTGGCACACTCTCCCGCCGTAGATTATTCCATACGGAATTTTCATAACGACGACACCTGGGTTTTCTCCTTTTATTGGGCCTCCAAAATTTCTCCACGACCGGTCGGCCCCTCACCTGCGCGGCTAATGGTTTCCCTGTCTCGTCCCAGCAGATACGCTCCCCGGATGCTGCTGAGGCGGCTGATCACACCCTCTGGCGTTATTACTATTCTGTGAAGCCCGTATCACGTTAGTATGATACTCGTTTCCGTCATTCCTGTTATTATTTGCATTGTACCGATTGTTATTACGGTCCGAACCATTATTGTTATTGCTACCATGGTTGCGGTATGCATTATTCCCATGGTTATCGTTGTTGTGGTTGCTGTGGTACCCGTTGTTGTTACCACGGCCTCTACGACTGTCGCGATTATTGCGCCAATTGTCCTCGTCCTCCACTCTTTCCAGGAAATCATTTATTGTCCTGTAATTGCTTCCTACGTAGCGTTTTGTATCATCTAGAAGCTTTTTGTAGAGTTCCCAGACTATTTCGGATTCCGTGCGGCGATCATGCAAGTATTCCAACTTGCGGATCCAGCCCTCACAAAACTCCTTCATCGAACCGCGCGAATTCGCATCGAAAGGCCTCGATACGACAAATTCGCGCCAGACTCTTTGTTGTTTTTGCTGTGACCAGTATTCAGCCAGAAACAAATTTTTAAATTCGTCAAAAGTCAGGTTCGTAATGTTGAGGTTTAAGCCCCAACGCTTGGCACCACCAGCCAACACATCAATAATCGCATTAATTTTTCTCTCATTAGTCCATGATCTGGGTAAAACTCTTTCACAATTCTTAATGAAATCCGTCGCGTGTATACCTCCTTTTTTCAAGGGGTCGAACCGCTCCTCTTTCGTCAACAATTCCGAACTATGTGCATACATTGACACATAGCTCTGTTTTTCGTCAAATTTCTTTTCTAATTCCGACACTCTCGTAATTACTTGGCAAGTGGTTGTCGCAAGCGTTTCTACTTCCCTCTTTTTCTCTTCACACGTATTAGCCTGCTTCGTCACTTTGGTATCTACTTCGGATACTAAAGCCTTTAAAGTTTCCACCTTCTTTTGATCCTCTTTTTTCACTAATTGAATTTGTTCCGTCACCTTATTCTCGATGATCGGAGCAACTGATTCTCCTACACTTTTCTCTATTCTGCTAATTTCGGAATAAAAACGAGTATTTATGCTCGCAATTTCCGCCTGAACGCCTATCATTTTCTGTTTAAGATTACCGATTTCGGTATTAATTACAACAATATCTTCTTTGATTTTATCAACTTTTGCGTTAACAACTCCAACATTGTTGTTAACAACGTTAATAGCTTTGTTCTGATTGTCTAGCATCCGTTCAATTTTTTCAGACTGAGCTTCTTGCTTGGCAGCCTGAGCTTCTTGCTTGGCAACCTGTGCTTCTTGCTTGGCAGCCTGATCTTCTTGCTTGGCCGATTGACTCTTGATTTCGTTAATCAAAACATTCAATAAATCAGTTAAATTCCCGGAAACTACCGGTTTTACTTCCGTAGCGGGTTCCTCTTTAATTGTCCCCCCGTATTCGTCATCAAGGGATTCAGAATTGATTTTCACTTCCGATTCCGAAACATTTTCTAAAGTTTGGAATTCCATTTCTGCTCTTTGTTGCGTTTCGGCGGTCGCGTCTTTCATGTTAGCCGCCTGCCCCTGAACAATGGGTACCGCGGTGCGCGTTTCCCACTGTTCGACCGATTGTTCCGTATACAAGTCTACCAAATTTTGGTAATTGTTGCCTTCACTCATTTTAATAATTTTCAATATGAATGATATATCTCAAATCTAATTAGGATTCCTTCCAAAACTTAATCTCGCTGACGTAACGAGCTGTTCGTAACCACTACTTTGTTATGAGATTTGCACAGTACAAAATTCGTGTCCAGAACAACCTCAAATCTGAAGATTGTCCTGTCACCAGGTCGCCACGTGTAACCTCCCCCTCACTTATCGACCTTAATGACAGTGAAAAATTAAACCGCGTGTACCTAATGGAAATTTGGGAAAAGCAATCGTCACCGAGGTTAATTTGTCGGTAATGAGGGAGGAAAGGGTTACATCTAAATGAAAGGAAAAATGCTAATGAAACTGGTGGAAATTAATTTTGAAATAGGGGTAAAGTTAATAAAGAAAGTAAATGTGTGGCCGTTACGTTAACAGTCAACTAGCGGTAATTAGATATTGGAGATTTGGGGGAAATTACGGTCGCCAGTCCTAAGGACAATTACTATAGTAACTGAAAAAGAAAGATTATTACACATATAATTAGCACTAGAAGCGTGGCAACTGAAGGTTGACAAGTGTAGTGTGAAAACTGAAAGTTTGTCAGAAGTAATAAATTTCGCTACACTCTGACTTAATTTAGCAAAAGATTTAATAAAACCGGAAAATCGAAAGTTAATTTAGTGACTGAAGTTAATAGTGAGTTTTCTTTCTGAAGCACATCGAAATTCAGTAAAATACGGTTAGTCTTGGACTACCTCAACAATCATTTCAAAAGCTACTTGAATCTACGCAATTTAGAAATAAGAGATTTAACTTTGAACTTGAATTAAATGATTCTGAACAATTAACAATAGTAAAATTTAGTACGTACCAAGCAGAGCTGCAGTCACAGATAAGCTAAAATACGGTAACAAAACTCGCACTCTTAATTCGTGCTTGTGTAATCTAAATATTGTAGCCAGCTATGAATACTTTAACTGAAGTTTGAAATTAAAGTAGTGAAGTGGAATGATGCTGGCTTTTGAATTTCAACGACACTCGGGTTCATTCCAGAAACGGAAGGGACCCTGCTTGGTAATGCAATTGGGACAATGAGCAACAAACGTTAATGCTAAGTTGCTAAGTTGTGATGCAACAATTTTAAAAGTTTGAAAAGCTGAGGTCTGCCATACAGCTCTAAAACTTTACATGCTTCCAGTCTTCGTTGTTGGTTGATTGAAGGTTTGAAGCCGTCGATCGAGGAGGTGGCGACAGTCACTCATTGTCGGCCGTCGCTGTTGCAGATGCTGGATTTTGGCGCGCCTTCTTCTCGACACGGTCACCAGCCGAAACGGACTCTTGATGTGCGCCAGCTAATGCTTCCTGTCCGCGACACCATGTCAGGAACTATCATCGCAAGTCGAGCGCAATTACATGCTGCCAAACCCCGAAAGCGCGGCAACTCGCGGGAGCTTCACACAACACACCTGCTCCACTCGCTACTCCAGCCAGACTCTCCCTCTCTCTGCCCGCGCTCCACGCGACAGTGTTAACCCTACCAAAGATCCTAAACACTCTGGTTCTCCACACGACCTATCGACGTATTCGTTCGATAACATAGTTTTCCCTAGGCAAGACCCAGCGTAAAAATATAAATAATATTTACGAAACAAACCAATTATACATCGACATAAATGCATAAATATATATATATACAAATAGTAAAACAATTACTATATGTAAAGACACAGAAATGTCATATATTCAGGTAACAAAAGTAAGGAAAAAAATTATAGTACAATAGATGGAAATGGGAAGATATGCATTTCCGGCGTTACAAGCCGACCTCGGGGAAGATCAGTTAGGATTCCGTAGAAATACTGGAACATGTGAGGCAATACTGACCTTACGACTTACCTTAGAAGAAAGATTAAGGCAAGGCATTTGTAGACTTTAAGAAAGCTTTTGACAATGTTGACTGGAATACTCTCTTTCAAATTCTAAAGGTGGCAGGGGTAAAATACAGGGAGCGAAAGGCTATTTACAATTTGTACAGAAACCAGATGGCAGTTATAAGAGTCGAGGGACATGAAAGGGAAGCAGTGGTTGGGAAGGGAGTGAGACAGGATTGTAGCCTCTCCCAGATGTTATTCAATCTGTATATTGAACAAGCAGTAAAGGAAACAAAAGAAAAATTCGGAGTAGGTATTAAAATCCATAGAGGAAAAATAAAAACTTTGAGGTTCGCCGATGACATTGTAATTCTGTCAGAGACAGCAAAGGACTTGGAAGAGCAGTTGAAAGGAATTGGCAGTGTCTTGAAAGGAGGATATAATATGAACATCAACAAAAGCAAAACGAGGAAAATGGAATGTAGTCGAATTAAGTCGGGCGATGCTGAGGGAATTAGATTAGGAAATGAGACATTTAAAGTAGTAAAGGAGTTTTCATATTTGGGGAGCAAAATAACTGATGATGGTCGAAGTAGAGAGGATATAAAATGTAGACAGAAGAGATATTTGTTAACATCGAGTATAGATTTAAGTGTCAGGAAGCCGTTTCTGAAAGTATTTGTATGGAGTGTACCCATGAATGGAAGTGAAACATGAACGATAAATAGTTTGGACAAGAAGAGATTATAAGCTTTTGAAATGTGGTGCTACATAAGAATGCTGAAGATTAGATTGGTAGATCACATAACATATGAGGAAGTACTGTATAGGATTGGGCAGAAGAGAAGTTTGTGGCACAACTTGACCAGAAGAAGGGATTGGTTGGTTGGACATGTTCTGAGGCATCAAGGGATCACCAATTTAGTATTGGAGGGCAGCGTGGAGGGTAAAGATCGTAGAGGGGGACCAAGAGATGAATACACCAAGCAGATTCAGAAGGATGTATGTTACAGTAGGTACTGGGAGATGAAGCAGCTTGCACAGGATAGAGTAGCATGGAGAGCTGCATCAAACCAGTCTCAGGACTGAAGGCCACAACAACAACACATGAATCCACTATCGTAGTAGGATTGTATGCTGTATGTAGAGGTCCATTATCATGTACATCAATAAGTTTCATATTAATTGTATGATATCCAATTCGATTATAATGCTCAATTATTTATGGGACAATACCTACCTATTTGTATGACCGCTGTAGATTAAATCTCATCCACATGTAGATATTTGTAGTCCTCTTCAAGTGGGTCCTCAGTACTTGTTTACGTATGGAGAATGCTGAGCAGTGGTGTATTCCATATCGTTCTATTAGCGACTGCAAATTTATATTGTAAATTCAACTCCACGATCAGCTTGAAGATTGTCAGGACATTGGTAGATACCCATCTACAGAAATGGTTCAAACTCCTATATGTCCTCCATCCCTGTCTTTGTCGTCATTGGCAGGACTCCAGCGAATTTCGAATATGTATCTATGATCATTAAATAAATTTGAATATTTTACCTGATTGTGAATATTGGTTCTCTTCTAAACCCCATATAATGATGTGTCATTGTCCAAGAGAAATCCACTAGTATCAAACATAGGCCTTAATTCCAGGAATAAATTTCTGAGAGTGTTTGTGTGGAGCACATCATTGTAAGGTAGGGAAATATTAACAGTGGTCAAACTGGAACAGGAGAGAATCGAAGTATCTCAGATGTGGTGCTCCAGAAAAACGTTGAAAATTAGGTGGATTGGCAAGGTAACAAGTGAGGAGGCTCTCTGAAGAATCGTCGAGAAAAGGAATTTAAGGGAAATACATGCAAGAAGGAGTACATGTATTAAGACATCAAGGAATAACTTTCATATTAGTAGAGGGAGTTGTAGAGGGTAAAACATGCAGAGGAAGACAGGGATTGGAAAACATCCAGCAAATAATTGAGGATGTACGTTGCAAGTGCTACCCTGAGGTAAAAGGTTGGCACAGGAGAGAAATATGTGGCAAGTCACTTCAACCCAGTCAGAATAGAAATGAGTCAGACCAAAAGCTAGGGAATGTTTTGCTCACAGCCTTGTAAAGCTCATGAACAACTGTCTTCATTGTTACTTGACGACCTGTGTTCTCGATGTTTTGAAATTGTTAATATGAATTTATTCAGATGTATTGTATTACCTGCAGCGAGTAGATGTAGACTTTCTGTGATTCAAGTCATCATAGTGTATCTACTCCAGAGGTAGATCGTTGAGCATCAATGCCTTTGCCTGCACTGTACGTAACTTTCAGAGCAAGTTCAATATTATTATTGTATTTCATACTTTTATAGCCTTCTATTCGTCGTTTTCTTGCCTTGCCTATGTGTGTTAGTCATACGTAATATCTTAATCGATGCTTGCTTCTTTTTCTTTAGATACTTGAGACACTTGTCAGGACTTCAGGTTTGAGGAAAATTAGGTTTAATAAACTTAGTGACCTCGTAAATTTCGTTTTTCCAATATTTATTTGCACCCTTAGCTAAACGTACTGGGAGGGTACGTGGCATATATGGCTGTTCGTTACTGACCTCATATCGGTGTCTCACTCTCTAGCACTGTGTTCATTAATATATTCGGTAATATGGTTTCCTCCTTCTTCTTCTTCTTCTTCTTCTTCTTCTCTTCTGTCTTTTCATATTCACTGGTATAAATGTTCTTGAGAGAGACTATATTCAATTCAGTTGTCCTAATTCCTGCAACTTCATTTCGGCCAAATAGTTCTTCAAACTTGGATAACTTTATGCTTTGTCGTGGACATGAAGTAAAGTTCGAGATATTACTTATGTATAATCTGAGACTACTTGCGTGATGGGATGCAACATTTGCACCTATTGCTAAGATATAGCTGATCATCTCCATTAGTGTTCGGTTGCTTTCTTCAGTTATATGATTCAACGTCTCACCTTTCCTAGTTACAGTCTTCATACAACATTCCAGTTCCATTAACTTCATATTGATTGATTCGGTATTGTTGTCACCGTATAGTTGCATATTCTTCATGCCATCAGAATGACTGTATTGCACACATGCAAATTTGTCTGTAGTTTACAGTGTGCTGTTATAATTGTATTAGTATACCATCTTTTGAAGTACAATCTCCTGAAAGTTTCGTCCGTATTGATCTTCACTCAATTTCCTCGTTTAATCAGTCACCATAAACCTATACTACCGTAATTCCAGCAATTCCCACATATGATAACAAATACACTCAACATCATGTCGGTTCATATATGGTTCATATATGGTAAATATTTTTTAAGATTCATATTATGTGGATTAAATGTCATAAAAAGATTCGCATTTTCCCTTACCAACAACTTTGGAATCCTGGAATGTAGCTGGCTCAAATATGTGATATCTGCTTTCATATGACGGTTGAAACAAAACTATTTGTCTATCAGATCCTTTTTTTCCACTATGACATCATCAAATGTGAACGGATCATTTGGCTTTAACTTCTCAGCTGGTGGAATATCGCTCATTTCTCAAATTGTCTGATAAGTTACTCCATCAACATCAAGTAAAACAGACTTTAGTAGCTGGTATTTGGGATACATAGAATTGTTGAAAAAAGATGTATACACTTCAGGCGAATTCCCTCAGGAAGTGTTAACAGCGACAGAAGAAGATTAGTCTTCCTGCAATCAGAAGGCCCAACAATCAAAGCATGTATTTTATTTGAAAATAGTGAACCATTCCTCACTTTATCACAGTTCGAATATTATTACAGGACCAGTCTGTTACTACAGTACTCTTGTGGTGAGGGTGCTTCATACAGTCAGTCGTGGTCATGACCATAAAATTATATGAGAATGTAGAGGAGGCTTTATAGCCAAACTTATATTTTTACAAACTGTTACAAACAGCATGGTATAAGAAGGTACTTAAGTAAGATCGTAGTTCTATGTTTTCATTTGATTCACATATTTCCTCTTCGTATTTCATCTATGTGCAGTGTTAATTTTAGCGCAGAGATAAGGTTTCTTCTGACAGATGAAGAGTTTTATGCACCATCTCCAACATTTAGCTTCACATTTAGTAGCAGTATCGACAGATACATGGTTGACAGCTCTACTAACAGTCCTGAGCATGTACAGTTGCAGAAATGTAATACATTAAATTCACATTAGAGTGCTCCTATAGATGAGTTCAGTTTCTGTCCTTAAATAGTTTAAATGTCAGTGGGAGCTCTCCTCTGTGGTAGTACAATCACCTGCTATCGATTAGGGAGAGAGAATGCTTCTACAGAATAAAGCAGCAATCTCCACTGAGAGAGTACAGAGATGATTCCACTCTTCCAGGGATGATATATCATCAACATTACTAATCATGGATTAAAACTCACGATCCGACACCGTTACCAAGCTGACGCATTTACAGGTCGTCTTGTTTAAGCTGTAAGTGACCATGAACAGGATTAATTGCATGACATGCTTAGCCTATGAAAGTTTTCATGTATCTGGGTGGGAGGTTTATAGATAGCTGTTAATATATACACTCCTGGAAACTGAAATAAGAACACCGTGAATTCATTGTCCCAGGAAGTGGAAACTTTATTGACACATTCCTAGGGTCAGATACATCACATGATCACACTGACAGAACCACAGGCACATAGACACAGGCAACAGAGCATGCACAATGTCGGCACTAGTACAGTGTATATCCACATTTCGCAGCAATGCAGGCTGCTATTCTCCCATGGAGACGATCGTAGAGATGCTGGATGTAGTCCTGTGAAACGGCTTGCCATGCCATTTCCACCTGGCGCCTCAGTTGGACCAGCGTTCGTGCTGGACGTGCAGACCGCGTGAGACGACGCTTCATCCAGTCCCAAACATGCTCAATGGGGGACAGATCCGGAGATCTTGCTGGCCAGGGTAGTTGACTTACACCTTCTAGAGCACGTTGGGTGGCACGGGATACATGCGGACGTGCATTGTCCTGTTGGAACAGCAAGTTCCCTTGCCGGTCTAGGAATGGTAGAACGATGGGTTCGATGACGGTTTGGATGTACCGTGCACTATTCAGTGTCCCCTCGACGATCACCAGTGGTGTACGGCCAGTGTAGGAGGTCGCTCCCCACACCATGATGCCGTGTGTTGGCCCTTTGTGCCTCGGTCGTATGCAGTACTGATTGTGGCGCTCACCTGCACGGCGCCAAACACGCATACGACCATCATTGGCACCAAGGCAGAAGCGACTCTCATCGCTGAAGACGACACGTCTCCATTCGTCCCTCCATTCACGCCTGTCGCGACACCACTGGAGGCGGGCTGCACCATGTTGGGTCGTGAGCGGAAGACGGCCTAACGGTGTGCGGGACCGTAGCCCAGCTTCATGGAGACGGTTGCGAATGGTTCTCGCCGATACCCCAGGAGCAACAGTGTCCCTAATTTGCTGGGAAGTGGCGGTGCGGTCCCCTACGGCACTGCGTAGGATCCTACGGTCTTGGCGTGCATCCGTGCGTCGCTGCGGTCCGGTCCCAGGTCGACGGGCACGTGCACCTTCCGCCAACCACTGGCGACAACATCGATGTACTGTGGAGACCTCACGCCCCACGTGTTGAGCAATTCGGCGGTACGTCCACCCGGCCTCCCGCATGCCCAGTATACGCCCTCGCTCAAAGTCCGTCAACTGCACATACGGTTCACGTCCACGCTGTCGCGGCATGCTACCAGTGTTAAAGACTGCGATGGAGATGCGTATGCCACGGCAAACTGGCTGACACTGACGGCGGCGGTGCACAAATGCTGCGCAGCTAGCGCCATTCGACGGCCAACACCGCGGTTCCTGGTGTGTCCGCTGTGCCGTGCGTGTGATCATTGCTTGTACAGCCCTCTCGCAGTGTCCGGAGCAAGTATGGGTGGGTCTGACACACCGGTGTCAATGTGTTATTTTTTCCATTTCCAGGAGTGTATTTTAGAAATGTTTAAAAATCTTGTATGCGATATTATGGTTCTGATCGCCTTTTTATTTTTAATATATCATAACTTTTTGGCTCCTCACTGAGGCATTGCAACAGATGTGCATAGAGACGTACTGTGCAGGGGCCTTATATCTATTCAGCGTCCTGCCTTGTACCGTACATCAGGTGTTACACACTCGTCAAGGCTGCAGTATGCCCGACACGTCTCTCTGAAATTCGAAGGAGTGCTGCGCAACGTGTGTTCAGATACAGTGGGAGCAGATAAATTACGATATGTTTAGTGAAGATCAGGGCAATGAATCCCGCTGATGAGAAAATGATGCAAATGAGATCGCATACACAGCAGGTGTATACATGATACATCATTCGTTTGTGTTCATTGTGTAGGCGTTTGAATATACTCGACTTGTATTTTTATTTATACACGTCACATGCCTTTTGTCGGCCATACTGTATATTTAAGCATGTCATGCGTCATATTACACACCATAAAAGTGTATGAGCAAAATAATAATACCCTTCTCAGGTTGCATTCCAGGGCATCCCCTTAATAGTCTGATAATAGCAATGGTTTTATTAATTCAGGGCAAAAATAGCCTTAGGTCTTTCCATAGCATAGCACAGACATCGAACGAGGCATACTGAGCGCATGCAAAATGAGGGCCAGGATGGAGTTTGACTGCTATTGGTCTTTCTCTCTCCCTTTCCTTCCCTGTTTTCACCTTGACGTGTGTTGCCAGTGATCTTGAATATGACAATTGCATCAGGTGTAATATGACACCAAAGGTTATTCGAAGGTTGGCTCGTTTCCCAATGACCCCCTGCTCTTTTGACACACGTAAGTGTTCATGCAACCATAATACCATATTACAAAGTTTGTAAACTAAATAGAAGCAGCTAATTTGTTGCAGATAAGCACAACAGAGCTCGTAGAAGGTGGGGTCTATGTTGTTACTGTACTTGCAACGCGGGAGCGAGAAAATCGAAATTGTGGACACGCCTTGGTGTGTCCTCCACTCAGATGTTTCCAACCCTCCAATCCTTTAAAGAAGACGGGGACAGTATGTGTTTTTTTTCAGCTTACAACTATGAAGAAATTATTAAGAAATTATTTTACTGATGTCAACATCACCCCGCCTGTCGATATGATATTTACGAAGACTTTTGACAGAAAACCTTCCACGAAATCTGACGGTCACATCAGTGTTAACGGATGTGTGCAGCAGAATGTTGTGATCCGTCCAAAGCTGTTTTCACGTCGCAATGACCAAGCTGTAAGGGTCGGATGCTGTTAGGTGTATTGAGACAATACCCAAAGGTATCGACTGACAGGTCAAGAGTGACAGAATGAAGTATACACCCAACTCGCTTATCAGGTTCTGGTAAAGCAATCATCATATCGCCTGTCTCCTCCGAGGTTGAGGAAGATTGAAAAAATTGTTGACCAGCTGCTACCTGTTGGAATCAGTCTCACCTTATGCATCTCCTATCTTTCTAGTTCCTGAACCGAATGGGTAGGACTACCACACGGTCGTGGTTTTTCGAGCTCTCAAACAAAAGATTATCCAGGAGCCAGTATTGTTACCGGAACGACGTAACTGCTTTATTTCGTTTGCCGGCGCTAGGTATTTTATGGCGCAGGCACTTAATCACGCATGCTGCCGCGTCATTAGCGGACGAATCAAGGCCACTACGCGCGTTTTGCTAGTAGCGTTTTGTACCGATTGGAATATTTTTTGAGTACACTTTGTGTTGGCTACTGGCACAGCTGTCTTCTTACGGGCTTTAGATTCTGTGTTACATGAACTCAAGTTTAAGTGTGTCTATGACTGTCTAGCGAACGTGCTTATATGCAGTAAGATATTTCAGGAACCTTACCCATTCCGGAGAGATGCTGCAATACCTGTGTGCCATCGAAGGTAAATCTGGTGTGGGGAAATATCTCTCTCAGGGGCATTTGGTACCAGGGTGAGGTATTAAGATTGTTCATGAGCACACTAATGCAAATGATGCCTTCTGACAGCCAAGAGATGAGAGAGATGTCACCTCACTCATGGGTACGATAAATTTCTTCCGGAAATTCATTCCAGACTTCACTCAGCTTGTAGCTCTGTTAGACCGTCGGAGGTGGAAGGGCGAAAGACTCCAGTAGGCTGACGCACAGCAGTCATTATTTGACGCTTTAAAGGCCACTTTAGGCAGTGTGCTGGTATTGGCAGCCGGGGGGGGGGGGGGTGCCGGACTTTGATCAACAGTTTGTCCTTCACACCACTACCTCTAATTCGGGTATCGCCATTGCGCAGCTGCCAGTCGGGGAACATAGATTCATCGCGTTTGCTTCAGGGACCTTATCGCTAGCGGAACTATGTGTACTGGTTAGAGGTTCTAGCCATACTGTTCGGTTTGGAACGTTCCAGGTTTTATTTAGAACACTAATCATTTCCGTTCGAAATGCATGATCAGGCACCGACCTGGGTTCTTCGGAAAACGGGCTGGATCGCTAGATCGGCTGTTAGAATTTCAGCATTTAGGTTCGTACGCATGTAAGTGGTACTGATGGTGGTGTCGCATATGCACTAAGCAGGATGTTCCAGGTTGGAGGGGGAGAAATAGATGAGGAAGGTCCGATGGTGGCTGGAACGGTTTTAGGAGAGACACCAGGCTGATTTGAGTATTTAGGTGAGAGGCAAGACGAGGAAACTCAGTTTCACCAATCAATGGCAGTGAGAAGAAATGTGCCTGGTTATATTATGAACCAAGTACTGCTTTGCTTCTGGACCCGTCAACATAACAAGGATAAGAACTGTTTGCCCAAAGAATTGATTGCTCCTGATTTTCATTATTTTCACCACTAACAATGTGGTGGCCATTTCGGAATATGCAAGACAATAATTAACATTAAAGAAGGTCTGACGTTGCCTACACAGAATGGAAACGTGCGTAAAGTGGTTAAATAATGTGAGGAGCGCATAAAACCTAAACTGAACTCCAATGCTAGAGCACGTGAACTTAACCTGGATTCTGCAAAGCACTTGGTAGACAACATTTTTACTGACTACCTCTGCCACGGTTGGGGCAGGGAAATCGTTACGTGTTAGTAGTAGAAGATGTCACCAGTTTATGGGGTTATATTTGGGTCTCTTAAAGTCCTAGTCAATGACGGTGAGCCAGTCTTACTGTCCAGAGAATTCTAGAAATTTTGTTTCTCGAGCGGTATATCTCACATTACTATCGCTTCCTGCCACCCACTACCATCTTTTGCTGAAAGAGTAAAACGCAACCGCAAAACTATCCTTATCACATTTCTAGGTCAATCACAAGTCAGGTGGGATCGCTCAATTGGATGTCTAATACTGCTGTCCATGAGGTACACAAAACCATGCCAGTGAAACTGAGCCAGTGAAATCACCCTAATCGAATCGTTGGTCAGTTAACATCATTCTGTCAAGGGGCATCAAGGTCACGAGAATAAGAAACATTTGGGAGGCTGCACGCAGTAACAGCTTCATCGCATGCCAAAGGGAAGTCGCATGGTATAACAGTGTTAAGTATCCTGCCAAGATACGGTTGGGGAGTGGTGTTTGTAAAAAGCTTTTGAACCAAGAGAAAGGGAGCGCAAAAGGTCGTCCTAAATGATGCCCTGATTTGTGGGACTACCAGTTCGTGGGGTTGTCATCTCCAACCACTTACCTCATAGAGGATTAGGCCACCAACAAGCATATTATGGCGCACATCAAACGTTTTAAGATGGCAACTGTTAAACGGTATGCTTCGAGTTAGTCCACCGGTCGTCCCATGCGGTTTAAGGCTTAAGGGGATGGGGAAGAATTGTGCTGCGCACCAGCTGCATCAGATCTCTTTGGAGGGTAGTTTCGATATAGTGGCATCCTGGGTTATCTGTGTCGGGTGGTCGTTCGCGAGAGGTCATTACAGTTGGCGGACAACGAGATTTCAGTTTGGCTGCGACGGCTGAGTGAGTGCTGTTGGAGTAAGATCGGAGGTACACTGTGACTGTAAATAGCTGAGGCGCCGCGGGACTGCGAGTACGAGACCGTGGCTGTGGATGTTTATCCGTTCGGCAGGGCAGTGCCGATGACGGCAGCAGAGACTGGGGACTGTGCGGTATGTTGGGGCTCTCAAGATCGAGTTGAAGTACGTTGAGTGGACTTACTGTGGATTCGTTCACCTCTGCACTTTCTGGTGAATGGCATATCTGTGCCTTTAGTCAGTCTTTGGTGGTTCAGTATTCCATTCACCTGGTGTCATTATTGTGTACATTCAATTCAGAAGCTGTGTGTGTCTTAATGGCGTTTCAACATTCATTAATTTATTTTGCTGTTATAATACGCTCTGAATTATAGCAGGCAATAATATTGTTATATATATATATATATAGAGCGATGGTACCGTTTGGTACAGTTGGTTACCCGTAATTCTGTGTTGCTTCTTTCTTGTGTGTAATTAGTCCATAAGCTTCAGGCAGCCACGGCGTTAAGTTTCTGAACCATCAAAACCTTGATTGGCACAGTTTGTAGCTGCTGTGCAGATCTTAAAGCAATGATCTTGCTGACTGACGTTTATAGCTGTTTGTTGCGGATGCCGTTACCTCAAAAGCTGATGTTTCGGTAATATTTATTGTTATTAAGTCTTGCACTTTTAGGGCGGTCCTTAAGTTATAAGATAAATTACTGATCTGCTGATTTACATAAGTAAAATGTGTGACCCTCAGGGCCTGTGTTTTCATATGCAGGTGCCATTCAATAGTTGTTATTATTAAATGTTTACTGTCGACACCATTACTTGCCTGCATTGAAGCACGTTGTCCTCTATCTGACCTGTTCGCCTATTATTATGCCCCTTTCATTTCAAAGACTCTGGGCTGTAAATAATATCTCAGATTTCTGGATCTTTTATTGGCGCTCTTGCATGCTGTAATCGTAAAGACCGCATCAATGTCAGTGATCTGTAACGGTCCTGTTGTTACTTATTATATGGGGTCACTTACTTTTATGAAACATAAAACTGACAGCTGGCTTTTACTTTGAGTAGTCAGTTACGTGATTGAAAACTGCCACTGGCATATTTCTGCTTAAGGTAACCAGCGTTATGATTCTCGTTTAGTTGATGCCTCCAAACATTATTGTACTGTATTGTTTCCCTTAAATAGTATAAACAGGTGTAGGTTATTGATTGATTGTTTACCTCCTTATATAAAAGTCGCTTAGGCCGTTTGTTGTAAGAGATTGTTAGCACTGTTACTCGTCTATTGCACTGATTGCTTGCAGTGACATTACGTTAAGTAAGTAAATTCAAAATTTCTATTAACTGTGATTATTTGTCCTGGAAATTCTTTCTTTCGGTTCTGCAACTGGCCGCTGGCCGATGTAACAGTTAACTGTTACTTGTGATAGTTTTGTAGAACTTAATCACCTCTTAGTTGAATTGCAAATTTTTATTTTTATTTTATTTCCGTCAGACCCTCGATACGGACCTTGGGGCTGTGGCAGCAGCGGTTAGCTGCACATGCTTATGCTTAATGGTCACGGTACTGTATTTAAAACTCATTAGAAGTCAATCGATGTAGCGATAGAGTTGTATGACGGTGAATGATGGAAAAAAATGGTTTTCTTGAATCTGTACTTTAACAGTGTAAGTAACATTTCTCCAAATGAGTTGTATAATAATCGCTTCCAAGATTTCAGTTTTGATGCAGACCATACAGTAATTGATGAAATGTAATCGCAGTTGTATAATATGGACAACCATCAGCTGTATAACGGAATCATAACAACGAAAACTGGTGCCTTGGACTCGAACCAGGATTTCTCGCATATTGCAAATGTCCTCCTTACCTTTAGGCTACCCGAGCACACACTACAGACAGATCAAAACTTCCATAAGTCAGTAACTATTTGTCTACAACCTTCAATCATACATCCATAATGCATATTTCAGTACGGTTGAGACATTGTATTTGAAAGCCGCTTGGCCGGTATCAGCGGATAAGTACGATACAGCAGTGACTTTGTTGTTCAGAAGTGCGATGCAGTGTACCAGTTTCTGAACAACACAGGCACTGATAGAAGCCCATAGTAATCTTGATTAATCCTGTATGGTTTTCGTGAAGTGTACATTAATTGCTGTTGAAATAAAGGGTGTTAAATTACATTTTTGGACTCGTGTGCCCAGCACATTACCACTCACTTCATCCGCTTCCTACCGAATCAGTGGCATTTTCACCGATGTATGCGAAAAATACAGGGCAACCTACATCCTGACTGCCGGACAGAATCGAGGCTGCCTTGACAATTTCTTGCCTAAGATGTGCAGTCTAGTTTGTTACACAGTAACCTCCTGCTTTGAACATGAAGAACAGAGTCTGCGTAGCAATACTGACAGGCAGTAGGAGACTATACCTTTGTACCTTGGTACTTTCATTGGCTAGAACAGAGGTCTATTTTATGCCTTTCAAAGCTATGCAGAGGAAACTTTAGGAGAAATAGAGCTGGCCGTGGTGGCCGAGAGGTTCTAGGCGCTTCTGTCGGGAACCGCACGACTGCTACGGTCACAGGTTCGAATCCTGCTCGGTCATGGTTGTGTGTGATGTCCTTAGGTTAGTGAGGTTTAAGTAGTTCTAGATTCTAGGGGACTGATGACCTCAGATGTTAAGTCCCACAGTGCTCAGAGCCATTTGAACCATTTTTGAGAAATGGAAAATTTAATTTCAAATGAATTGGAGACCAAAATAACTGACAAGGGACGTTTTGATTTTATAAAGGATGAAGATTTGCTTCGAGACTGTGATATTGGTGATGAAGCGTATTTCAGTGCAGATGCAACTCAGTAGACCTCAAAATACCTTGGGAGATACATCGTACTCAAGAGCAAAAACATCGACAATTCATTTGGAACTCCAACAGGAAAGTGTCATCTCGAAGCAAAATTAACAAGAAAACAGGACTGGCTCGGGTTTTCTTCGCATGATGGACTTACCTATACTTCACCTAAGTGGTTTACTACGACATCCGAGTTCGAAATCACGTTGTAAATAAGATAATTCGACTTTTTACGGCTTTATAAAATACTTATCACCTGTAAAACGGTCAAGACTTCCTGTAATATGAAAGAAAATAGAAAGAATTTGCTGCTGGCTCTTGGCAGAACATGATAAGGTTGGTAAATTGAAAACACTTGCTAATGTTCCGCGGATCTATATTTATTTGGGCACGAACCAGCTTCCGACTGAGAACAAAGCCGGTTGTGACCAAATAAACATATTTTAGAAAAACATGAGAAAGTGTTTCCTACTTAAGATTATTATTAAAAGAAAATAAGGTGTGCATGTCACATCAAGAACTGTAATACACGTTAGGTTTTAGATTAAAAGAACTAAATGGGATGCGATGGAACGGTCGTTGGCATAATGAGGTAATCTGTTTCATCCGCTGTCTTCATCAGATTCTAGCTATATTTTCTGCGTCACTATCACGAGGTAAGTTCTCGTAATATGCCTGAACTAAAGTAGTATGATAAACAGTAAAGCAATCCCGATAGTTACGTACTATAACACGCCACTTCAGCAACGGCTAAACAATGTTGTCATGTCCACTAAACTGATTTTTGTTATCTTTCAGAAAGATGTGTAATGGAAAAGTATGTTCACTTTACTAAACGTTAATATTTTCTTAGCTGATTGTTTTGAAGCGGGCATCTACGTCATCTTTACAGGAATGTTACTTTGGCCTCCGGATTTCGCTGTACGAAGATGAAGTGCGTGACCTATAGGTTTTTTTTTTAATCCGAACTCGATCGCGAAATTAAAGAGACAGGGAAAACCTGATGAAGTTTAGCACAGACGTGTTTCGCAAGGTCTCTAGTAAGCACGTCTTGCGCCACGTCACACTTTTCAGTTCTGAGAACACGGTGAGAAGGTGGAAACGTGTAGTGTTCCTTTCAGCTTTAATTCATGCTCGATCTGAGTTGTACTTTTCGCACACGTCTGGTGTGTCATTACTTGTCACTGAAATTTTGTAATACCTGAAAGATGCCTTGCATTGTACTGAGTTTTTAATATCTTCTTCACGAAGAGAAATTGTGAGATGTTTCTGTTGTTGTATCTTAAAATGTGTCCTACTTCTGTGGAAGCTTTTCTCAGTTAACCATTTATTGTCTGTATGGTTCTTAAAATTTATATAAAGAAGGATTTAAAATTATTTGTTGTTAGGGTGGGCTTTGACTCCCGTAGAAATATTGTCTCTTTTTACCCCCTTGAACCATGGACTTTGCCGTTGGTGGGGAGGCTTGCGTGCCTCAACGACACAGATAGCCGTACCGTAGGTGCAACCGCAACGGACGGCTATCTGTTGAGAGGCCAGACAAACGTGTGGTTCCTGAAGAGGGGCAGCAGCCTTTTCAGTAGTTACAGGGGCAACAGTCTGGATGATTGACTGATCTGCCCTGTAAACTTACCAAAACGGCCTTGCTATTGTGGTACTGCGAACGGCTGAAAGCAAGGAGAAACTACAGCCGTAATTTTTCCCGAGGGCATGCAGCTTTACTGTATGATTAAATGATGATGGCGTAATCTTGGGTAAAATATTCCGGAGGTAAAATAGTCCCCCATTCGGATCTCAGGGCGGGGACAACTCAGGAGGACGTCGTTATCAGGAAAAAGAAAACTGGCGTTCTACGGATCGGAGCGGGGAATGACAGATGCCTTAATCGGGCAGGTAGGTTACAAAATTTAAAAAGGGAAATGGATAGGTTAAAGTTAGATATAGCGGGAATTAGTGAATTTCGGCGGCAGGAGGAACAAGACTTTTGGTCAGGTGAATACAGGGTTATAAATACAGAATCAAATAGGGGTAATGCAGGAGTACGTTTAATAATGAATAAAAAAATAGGAGTGCGGGTAAGCTACTACAAACAGCATAGTGAACGCATTATTGTGGCTAAGATAGACACGAAGCCCACACCTACTACAGTAGTACAAGTTTATATGCCAACTTGCTCTGCAGATGATGAAGAAATTGATGAAATGTATGATGAGATAAAAGAAATTATTGAGGTAGTGAAGGGAGACGAAAATTTAATAGTCATGGGTGACTGGAATTCGACAGTAGGAAAAGGGAGGGAAGGAAATTTAGAAGGTGAATATGAATTGGGGCTAAGAAATGAAAGAGGAAGCCGCCTGGTAGAATTTTGCACAGAGCATAACTTAATCATAGCTAACATTTGGTTCAAGAATCATGAAAGAAGGTTGTATACATCGAAAGATCCTGGAGATACTAGAAAGTATAATGGTAAGACAGAGATTTAGGAACCAGGTTTTAAATTGTAAGACATATTCAGGGGCAGATGTGGACTCACACCGCAATCTATTGGTTATGAACTCTAGATTAAAACTGAAGAAACTGCAAAAAGGTGGGAATTTAAGGAGATGGGACCTGGATAAACTGAAAGAACCAGAGGTTGTAAATAAATTCAGGGGGCGCATAAGGGAACAACTGACAGGTATGGAATCAAGAAACAGAGTAGAAGAAGAATGGTTAGCTGTGAGGAATGAAATAGTGAAGGCAGCAGAGGATCAAGCACATAAAAAGATGAGGGCTAGTAGATATCCTTGGCTATCAGAAGAGATATTGAATTTAATTGATGAAAGGAGAAAATATAAAAATGCAGCAAATGTTGCAAGCAAAAAAGAAATACAAAGGTCTAAAAAATGAGAGTGACAGGGAGTACAAGATGGCCAAGCAGGGATGGCTAGAGGACAAATGTAAGGATGTGGAGACATATCTCACTAGGGGTAGATACTGCCTACAGGAAAATTAAAGAGACCTTTGGAGAAAAGAGAACCACTTGTATGAATATCAAGAGCTCAAATGGAAACACAGTTCTAAGCAAAGAAAGGAAAGCAGAAAGGTGGAAGGAGTATATAGAGGGTCTATACAGGGGCGATGTTCTTGAGGACAATATTATGGAAATGGAAGAGGATGTAGATGAAGATGAAATGGGAGATATGATACTGCGTGAAGAGTTGCACAGAGCACTGAAAGACCTGAGTCGAAACAAGGCCCCGAGGGTAGACAACATTCCATTAGAGCAACTGACAGCCTTGGGAGAGCCAGTCATGACAAAACTCTACCATCTGGTGAGCAAGATGTATGAGACAAGCCAAATATCCTCAGACTTCCAGAAGAATATAATAATTCCAATCACAAAGAAAGCAGGTGTTGACAGGTGTGAAAATTACTGAACTATCAGTTTAATAAGTCACTGTTGCAAAATACTAACGCGAATTCTTTACAGACGAATGGAAACACTGGTAGAAGCCGACCTCGGGGAAGATCAGTTGGGATTCCGTAGAAATGTTGGAACACGTGAGGCAATACTGACCCCACGACTTATGTTAGAAGAAAGATTTAGGAAAGGCAAACCTACGTTTCTAGCATATGTAGCCTTAGAGAAAGCTTTTGACAATATTGACTGGACTACTCTCTTTCAAAATCTGAAGGTGGCAGGGGTAAAATACAGGGAGCGAAAGGCTATTTACAATTTGTACAGAAACCAGATGACAGTTATGAGAGTCGAGGAACATGAAATGGAAGCAGTGGTAGGGAAGGGAGTGAGACAGGATTGTAGCCTCTCCCCGATGTTATTCAATCTGTATATTGAACAAGCAGTAAAGAAAACAAAAGAAAAATTCGGAGTAGGTATTAAAATCCATGGAGAAGAAATAAAAACTTTGAGGTTCGCCATGACATTGTAATTCTGTCAGAGACAGGAAAGGACTTGGAAGAGCAGTTGAACGGAATGGACGGTGTCTCGAAATTAGGGTATAAGGTGGACATCAACAAAAGCAAAATGAGGATAATGGAATGTAGTCGAATGAAGTCGGGTGATGCTGAGGGAATTAGATTAGGAAATGAGACACTTAAAGTAGTAAAGGAGTTTTGCTATTTGGGGAGCAACATAACTGATGATGGTCGAAGTAGAGAGGATATAAAGTGTAGACTGGCAATGGCAAGGAAAGCGTTTCTGAAGCAGAGAAATTTGTTAACATCGAGTATTGATTTTAGTGTCGGGAAGTCGTTCGTCGAAGTTTTTGTATGGAGTGTAGCCATGTATGTAAGTGAAACATGGACGATAAATATTTTGGACAAGAAGAGAATATAAGCTTTTAAAATGTGGTGCTACAGAAGAATGCTGAAGATTAGATGGGTAAATCATATAACTAATGAGGAGGTATTGAATAGAATTGGGGAGAAGAGGAGTTTGTGGCACAACTTGACTAGAAGAAGGGATCGGTTGGTAGGACATGTTCTGAGGCATCAAGGGATCACCAATTTAGTACTGGAGGGCAACGTGGAGGGTAAAAATCGTAGAAGGAGACCAAGAGATGAATACACTAATCAAATTCAGAAGGATGTAGGCTGCAGTAGGTACTGGGAGATGAAGAAGCTTGCACAGGATAGAATAGCATGGAAACCTGCATCAAACCAGTCAAAAACATGGTTCATATGGCTCTGAGCACTATGGGATTTAACATCTTAGGTCATCAGTCCCCTAGAACTTAGAACTACTTAAACGTAACTAACCTAAGGACGTCACACACATCCATGCCCGAGGCAGGATTCGAACCTGCGACCGTAGCAGTCCTGCGGTTCCGGATTGCAGCGCCTAGAACCGCACGGCCACCGCGGCCGGCTCAAACAAGTCTCAGGACTGAAGACCACAACAACGACAACAGTAATGCTTCGATTTCTAGGGCAATAATGTATACTATTCTGTGGTAACAGCAGTTAGCTGTCGGCATGCAATAGTTAAATAAAATCTGTTGGAAATTACAAGCGAGTGTTTGTGTTTGATTGGTAACTATTGTTTCGTTTTTATTGAGTTAAAGTATCTTGGAGCGTGTGTCCCACGTCTCATATACGCTCCTGCAGTATTTTCGATGGTGAGTGTTTGATCACCCGCTAACCAGCCGCTTCTCTCATATGAACCGCTGGATATGAGAACAGCATTTTTCCGACAGATAATGAGCTGCAGACCAGTGCCGGCAATTGGCACCAATCACAAGCGTTTGCCTTCTACAACAAGGGTATTTCAAAGCCGGAGCGGCGAGTGTGTGGAGAAGTGGCTGGATACTGTAGCTAAATGTTGCAATCAGAACATTTTTGACTTTCCTGACCGCTCGGATGTTAAAAATATTATTCTTGTATTACCAGGTGTGTGGAGCTGATGATGCGCTAACAACTACATACAACAGTTTCTTCATTGAATACTATGTTTGCAAAATTTGTAGACGATTCGCTCACAAAATACGTTTCACGAAAAGTTCTGCAAAACTCTTCTGTCAACAATTAAACGTAAGTACTCTTTGTAACTCTTTTCTCGACACGTCATCATACAAAAACTTGTCCCGCTGAGTGCAAGTAATATGATGGACAAATGTAAATCAAAGAAATTAGTCCTCGCCGAATATCAGTGGAAACGTTTAAATTTTTTTACACTAGTTGGTACTGAAATATTACAAAGTTTTCCAAATATCTATGAAAATGATTTTATAAATTCAGTATATTTATAATTTAGTTAACCTGATTACACAAATGTTGCATGTGTATTTAGTGAAATGATAGTCACAAGATACTCAACGATCGATTTTTATACAGACCTGTGATTCGCATTTGTGTGAACAGCTCGATATTCGCTGTTATCGCAGAGTTTACACATGTATTAGGCTCGGTCACATCACAGTGCTTAACCCGTGACTGAAGATCATCTGCTACTAGCTTTGGATACTGACAAGTGTTGTCATCAGTACTATTACTGATTATGGTTCGTTTTGGAATATTACAAACATTTCGAAGTGTCTTGAAAATAAGCGCTGTAATTCGAATGAAAACAAACGACTTCAAAAATAGCGTTACTGCCTACGGCTTATGCTAGCGACTACCAGACCGCATCCCCGCTAGGTGTCAGAGAGCGTAACACATCGCTGACCTATGAGAGCGTTCGCGGCGGATTGATCTTCCTTTCTGCTCTGTGAACTTTGGCTCCCGCCCAATTCCAGTACAGTGCCTTGAGCACTTTCCCCTAGTTCTCATGCACTTTAAACTAAATTCTAAAGTTTTATTTTGGGTTTGACTCTTCGTATGTTGGAGTAAGTGATTGTATCTTGGTGTGAAATCTGGAGATGAATCACGTAACCTTTCCATCGCCGAGAAAATATTAATTTCAGTGTGCTGCGATCAGTGTGCTGCGTTCAGTGTGCTGACGGGATTTGCTGCGCAGCGATCAAGAAGAGAATCCTCACTTTTCTTTCTTTAGAAGCTTAACAAAGTTCAGTAACATCTCGAAATATACTATAAAAGATTTGCAAATTTTAGTCTTTTTTTGTCGATTATCATGAAGAGGACGACTAAGATTTCGTAACCTGAAACATCCAGATACCGCTTTCATTTCAAGCTGTGCTAAAAGCCACACGTTTGAAGAGTCCTCAAGGCGTAATGACTTGGTACAATCATTTTGTGAAGAATTATACAACTACAAATTATGATGAGGTTATTAATTTATATAAACGTACATGAGCCGTTGAAAGCCAAAGTCGTATAACTCCATTTTTCCAACTTTTGAGAAATGAAAGGTGTTGGTTTCGTTCAATGTAAATTCATGCATTAAAATAATTCATGATTCATTTCATGAAATGTACAACTGAAATATTGTAATTACGTTTACTATAGACATTTTGTTATTTGTACCTTAAATTCCTTTTTATAGTCCCTAACAGGTGGAGTACCAACTCTCCTCGCAGAAATTTATTCATAGTGAAAGGTTGTTGTTGTTGTTGTCTTCAGTCCTGAGACTGGTTTGATGCAGCTCTCCATGCTACTCTATCCTGTGCAAGCTTCTTCATCTCCCAGTACTTAGTGCAATCTACATCCTTCTGAATCTGCTTAGTGTATTCATCTCTTGGTCTCCCCCTACGATTTTTACCCTCCAGACTGCCTTCCAATACTAAATCGGTGATCCCTTGATGCCTCAGAACATGTCCTACCAACCGATCCCTTCTTCTGGTCAAGTTGTGCCAGAAACTTCTCTTCTCCCCAATCCTATTCAATACTTCCTCATTAGTTATGTGATCTACCCATCTAATCTTCAGCATTCTTCTGTAGCACCACATTTCAAAAGCTTCTATTCTCTTCTTGTCCAAACTATTTACCGTCCATGTTTCACTTCCATACATGGCTACACTCCATACAAATACTTTCAGAAATGACTTCCTGAC
The DNA here is from genome assembly GCF_023864275.1 of Schistocerca cancellata. Taxonomy (NCBI): domain Eukaryota; kingdom Metazoa; phylum Arthropoda; class Insecta; order Orthoptera; family Acrididae; genus Schistocerca; species Schistocerca cancellata. The sequence continues at coordinate 125,489,423 of NC_064631.1, forward strand.
ACTTAAATCTATACTCGATGTTAACAAATTTCTCTTCTTCAGAAACGCTTTCCTTGCCATTGCCAGTCTACATTTTATGTCCTCTCTACTTCGACCATCATCAGTTATTTTGCTCCCCAAATAGCAGAACTCCTTTACTACTTTAAGTGTCTCATTTCCTAATCTAATACCCTCAGCATCACCCGACTTAATTCGACTACATTCCATTATCCTCGTTTTGCTTTTGTTGATGTTCATCTTATATCCTCCCTTCAAGACACCATCCATTCCGTTCAACTGCTCTTCCAAAGTGGTATAAATCAAGAGTTGTACCACTCTTTCTATGAAGTTTAATACCTAAGAAGGAATACGGTATCTTCTAATCTCCATTATTGCAATTTATTTATAAAACATAAACATAGTGTGATAGAGAAAATTGAGTCTGCACTTTCTGTTCCCATTATGCACTTTTCTCTCACAAATTGAGCTAAAAGAATTGCATTGTTGTTGTAATTACTAGACTGCTACCCACTGGGACTGCATAATATTTCAGGAGTGCGTTCATCTACTGATCATAAATAAATTGTAGTTTCAAAAAAAAGGTTCAAATGTGTGTGAAATCTTATGGGACCTAACTACTAAGGTCATCAGTCCCTAAGCTTACACACTACTTCACCTAAATTATCCTAAGGACAAACACACACACACCCATGCCCGAGGGAGGACCAGCCGCACGTGGTTTCTAAATGTCGAAAGTTCTTAAAATGTTGTTCTAATCGTTCTGATATTTCAAGAGGCTTTATAATGGAGCACGTCTGTGTGCTCGATTTCACCGTCCACATCATCTTCCTCTGCCGAAGGATCAACGTCTCGAGGCCCAGTTGGTTTACCGGAGGGATGCACAACATTGTTGAAAGGGCATGTTTTATGGTTTATCTATTTAATGTGAGACATCGCTACTTAATTCGTGTAGGCTTTAAAATAGACTTCAACATGGAGTGCAAACTTACCTTATCAAGACAATATCTGATTTAATAACATTTGGATATTACACATCTAAAGAACTAAAACAATGCTAATACTTACTAGCACAGTTACATTGCCTTTCTGGTTTTAGAGTGTAAATAAAGGTGCCAAACAACACAGAACAAAAGGACCACATGGCCTTCACATTTGACTTATACCCCTATTCCGCGAACACACTTCACTTTTACTTGAGAGGAAGAATGCATTTGGAGCTCTCAAGTGGCTCCGGTGGGAGTTATCCTTTTATCATTTCTCCATAACAAATTACCGTGCGTTGTGAGTAATCTGAGTGGTATAACTCAAAAACTAAAATTTTTTGATTTAGACCTCTTTGGTTCTCAGCGGGTCAAATATTACCAAGTAATACTGAAATTTATAGGGAAACTAGTATTAAAGTACATCAATTTTATTAAATTCATATGCTCACACAGACACTCCTGTCGCTTTTGCAGTGTCTTGAGCATTTCACACAACGTACAAGAACCGTCGAACTGGCTTCTGGACATAATAGTTCATTTATTTTAAATAAATTTCGCGGTATTATATTCGTCAGAAAACTACGTGGAATTGTGTATTGGTGAAGTGCGTGGAGTAGGAGGAGCGACTTAGCTTTGGGACAAGTTTTAGTGGAATTAACGACAACATTACAGCCACAGAACGCTTCAATCTGTGATATAAAATATGCATGGCAGGAAACGAAATAAACATCGCGGTGCGCTGCGCCCCTCTACGGAGCTTTTATTTTCGGTACGGCTCGGCATTTTATATTAATCAGACAAAGGCACACAGACAATGGGTGATGCATCTGAAAGCCCGTGGATGCATATTCCCGCTTACATCTCCGGACATAATGAGGCTGACAGACAACATGTAAACAGCAACAGTAACTCGCCCGCATATTCCGCTCATAAAAACACTACAGACTGATTTTTCCAGTACAACTCACCTGAATCCCTTCTAATATTAAGTAAGTATAAAATATATTGTGAAAAATCTTATTGCGTCCAGTACAGAGAGCAATTCCACTATATATATTTAGGTTATTAAGGTAATTCACAATTCAGTACATGTTTCTAATGCTTGTTAAGAGTCTACTCACTCTAGGAAACAGCGGAAATACAAACACAACAAACAGGTAATCTACGGTAGAGATTATGCTTCATATGCTGATACATTGTAGAAATACGATTTGTGTGTTGAAATTGTCAGAAACAGGGGTTAAAAGTAAATTACATTCTCCACGAGCACCAAAGTAGCGAATCCTGTCCATTAGTATACAAGTTGGGTCACAACGCCAGCGACAAAATTGCTAAGGTTGTTCACGGATATCTTCTGATAATTTTGGTGTAAGGGGCCTGCGGTCTCCGCGGCTCGTAATAAGATTATTGTATTTCCTTTGGTTTGTAATTAGCGTTGCATCTGTGTTGCACTGAAAACGGAGTACAACAGTGTAATTGTCGACAGTTCGCGCTGTCAGTCTTGTTTCCGCTCACTCAGATTCCTGCTGATGGCAAAAGTAATATCCTCCATAGATTATTGTCATCAAGTTTGCATGCAGTACTGCACGTTGCTGTCAAGTGTTCTGTTCTCAGGCAGTGTTAGTTGTGTTAACAGTGATACACGCTAATACTGTGGATAGTTTCACTGACGGAGAGGTGGCCGATGCCCACCTCGTATAAGATTTCGCACAATACATTAGAAGAGTCGCACAATTTCGCTATATTCACCTGTTCCCGCACCGTCGGTGGCTGCATCCCCGTACTTTTGCCTCTATGGGTTCCTGCATTACTCTGTTTAGTCTGTTGTACGTTTTGTTTATTACATGTGACAGACAACTTCACTGCTGTGAAGATATTGTCACAGAATCAAGAATGATACAAGTAACAACCGAATAAATCGTAATTGCTTTATGTTTACGTTATGATTTGGTTTAAATGGTTCAAACGGCTCTGAGCACTATGAGACTTAACATCTCAGGTCATCGGTCCTCTAGAACTTAGAACTACTTAAACCTAACTAACATCACACACATCCATGCCCGAGGCAGGATTCGAACCTGCGACCGTAGTGGTAGCGCGGTTCCAGACTGAAGCGCCTAGAACCGCTCGGCCACCAGCGGCTGGCTATGATTTGGTCCCTTATATAAAAATACTCAGGAAGTATCGCTGAACAACCTCTGAAAGTTTGTTCATATGCTCTTGTTCACCCTGTGTAAAACAAGAGCAACATAGCAGACTGTGCCCCTCAAGTCAGTATATTTGTTATATAATGGATTTGTTAATCCGTTAAATGTTTGTATGGGAGTTGGGTATATTTCTTAAACTCTCTCCCCCTCTTCCCCCCTCTGTTTGTTTCTTCCACCCTACTCTTTATCCAACTCCTCCTCCTCCCTCTCTCTGACCATCACTTCCTCCTCCGTCTCTGTTCATCTCCTCCTCACCAGTATGGTCTTCCACCACCTCCCCACTCTTTCTGTCCATCTCCACTTTCCCCTCACTACGTCCATTTACTTATCTATTTTCTCTGTCCGTCTCTCCTTTCCCCCTCTCTCTGGTCTATAACCTTCTACACTGAGATGACAAAACTCATGGGATACCTCCCTGTATGGCGTACCGCTTCCTTATGCCCGACCTAGTGCAGAATCTCGGCGTGCGATGGACTCAACAACCCGTTGGAAGTATTCTGGCCGGCCGCTGTGGCCGAGCGGTTCTAAGCGATTCAGTCTGGAACCGCGCGACCGCTACGGTCGCAGGTTCGAATCCTGCCTCGGGCATGGATGTGTGTGGTGTCCTTAGGTTAGTTAGGTTTAAGTCGTTCTAAGTTCTAGGGGACTGATGACGTCAGATATTAAGTCCAATAGTGCTCAGAGCCATTTTTTTGAAGTACTCTGCAGAAATAATGAGCCATACTGTCTCTATAGACGTCCACACATGATTTTTTGCCCGAACTGGCCTCTCGATTATGTCCCATAAATGTTCGACGGGAAATACGGGTGGCCAGATCATTCACTACGCATGTCCAGAATGATCTTTATGTCAGTCGTCAACAACTGCGAACGGTGACACGGCGCCTTGTCATCCACAAAGATTCAATCGATGAATGGCTGTAAATGGTCTCGAAGCAGCCGCGAAGAATCATTTTTAGACAATGATCGGTTTACTTTGACCAGAAGACCCAGTGTATTCCACACCAATTTCGAGCCATCGCCAGCTCAAACGATGCCTTGTTGACAGGCGGGGTCCATGGCATCGTGAGGTCTTCGCCACACTCAGGTTCTACGAACAGAATCGTCTAGGGTGCAGGCAACGGCAACGCGTCGGTGGTCTACTGCCATAGCCCAATAACGCCAGATGTTATCACACTGTTCCAACGGATGCGTTAGTCGCACGACACATGTTAATATCCGCGATTGTTTCACGCAATGTTTCTTGTCTGTCAGTACTGACAACTCAACCCAAACGTCGCTGCTCTCGGTCGTTAAGTGAGACCGGCGGCCACTTCGTTGTTCATGGTGAGTGGTAATGCCTGAGATTTGGCATTCTCAGCACACTCTTGAAACTATGGATCTCGGAATACAGAAATTCATCACGAATTCCGAAATGGAATGTCCAGTGCGTCTAGCTTTAACTAGAATTCCGCATTCAAAGTCATTTAATTCCCATCATGCGGCATTAATCACCACGAAATCCTTTCAAATGAATCACATGAGCACAAATGACAACTCCGCCAATGTTCTGCCCTTTTTACCTTGTGTATTAGATGTTACCGCCATATGTATATGTGCATATCGCTATGCTATGATTTCTGTCACCTCAGTGCATTTTATTGCGAACGAAACATTGAATTGAAAATGAAGTTGCTTAAAACGAATGGGTAAATAGTTTGGGATCATTAATATATTGGGTACAAGAGATCGCTCGCTTTAGTTTATATGTGAGGACAGCAGTCTCAATGACAATTTTCCGCATATCTATTATCATTGGACGGTTAGGATAACAGAGCTTCGGGCGATTCAGTCTCTGTAGTACAATTCTAATCATGTCTACGAGCAATAAATACAAATACTATTTTCTGTTAAAACTCGATGTGACGAAGAGAACAAAAGGTCACATAGCTGTGTAAAAGATTTTTGTTTAAATATATTATAAGGAGAACGGATACATGTTGGAAAAAGAGCTTGTCTAATGGTTTAAATGTCTTTTCATACCTGAACCTGACTCAGAGAAAGGAAATGGAATCTTACATTTTACAGTACGGCATTTTGTTTCTGACAGCTGGTTTCTGTTTATAACATGTACACTGCCGTTTAAAAATTTATAACCTATATAGCCTGACAGTATTTATCACAGTATTGCTTAAATATTTGAGGTAAGTCCTTCACGGAAGTTTCGAGATTTTTGCTCACAACTTTTTTCCTATGTATACGTCAGTCTAATAAACGTTTGGACGGATACAGACTACATTGTATGTAGTCTGCGTCGGTCGAAACGTTTATTAGAGTGACGCGTAAAAATCAGATGTAAATCGATCATGAACTTTTCGACAGCTCAGGTAATACCGTTACAATACGAGGGGCGCTTGAAAAGTCCGTGCAAAGTCGGAGAGATGGCACCACCGGCGCGGTTCGAGGTCATGTTTAGTTAGTAGCATCTTTGGAAAAAACGCACATCAAGTTTCAGCCATATTGGTCTATTTCTTTGTGTTTGGCATAAGTGTGAGTCAAGGAAGTCGAGTGATTGTCAAAAAGTAGACGTTAAAGAATATCATGTGGTGATTAAAGATTACTTTATGAAAGGCAAAACGCCTCAGGAGACTAAAGAGAACCTTGGTAAAAATTACGGTGACTCTGCACCTTGGATTAGAACAGTTTATCAGTGGTTTCAAAATTTTCGGAGTGACCATATGGGCACAAGTCAGGCTAAACGTTCTGGACGCCCTCTGGAGGTTACCACTCCAGAAATCATCGATAAAATCCATGCTATGGAGATGGATATCAGAAGAGTTAAAGTGCGTGAGATTGTTAGTGCTGTGGGCATCTCGAATGAACGGGTACATAGTATTTTGCATAAAAATTTGGACATGAGAAAGCTATCCGCAAGATGGGTTCCGCGATTGCTCACGCTTGACAAAAAATGGAATCGTGTGAAGTGTAGTAAGGATGGTCTGCAGCTGTTCAGGAAGAATCCGCAGGACTTTAAGCGACGTTTCGTCCCTGTGGATGAATCATGGAAACATTACTATACTCCTGACGCCAAACAACAATCTAAACAATGGGTTACCAAGGGAGAATCTGCACCATAAAAGGCGAAGACCATTCCTTCACCCAGAAAGGTTATGGCGACTCTCTTTTGGGATTCACAGGGGATAATCCTCATCGACTATGTGGAAAAGGGTAAAACTATTACAGGTGCGTATTATTCATCGTTATTGGGCCGTCTGAAAATCGAGCCGCAAGAAAAACGCCGGCGATTGGACCGCAAAAGAGTCCTTTTCCATCACGACAATGCACCAGCACACACCTCAGCAGTTGTGGTTGCAAAATTAATGGAAATAGGATTCCAACTCGTTTCACATCCCCCCTAATCTCCAGACTTGGTTCCCTCGGACTACTATTTGTTCCCAATTTTAAGAAGTGGCTGGCAGGACAAAGATTTTATTCAAACGAGGAGGCGATTGCAGCAACTAATAGCTATTTTGCAGACTTGGACAATTGCTATAATTCGGAAGGGATCAACAAATTAGAACAGCATTGGACGAAGTTTATTAATCTAAAAGGAGACTATGTCGAAAAATAAAAAAAAAGTTTACCCCAAATATGTAAGTAGTTTTTATTTTAGCACGGACTTTTCAAACGCCCCTCGTACCGTATATATTTATACAGTGTAGTATACACACGTAAAAGAAACTTATATACCCATAATAGAAACTTCAAAATTTCAATAGCTGCGCTCTGTAAGAACCGTGCCTGGTGGTTGGTTCTATCAGCCTGATTATACGAGTTAGGGCTGTAGTTCGAGTTGCAGTGCATCAAGTACACCTCGCAGCTTTTCTACGGAACTCACATCACGCCTTCTAAAGACTTCCCTCTCGCTGCAGGAGATAATGTTTGGTTGTGATTTCGTTTATGAAGTGGTGCTGCAGCTGCTGTGATCGTAGGAAAATACGGTATTGTCTTTCACTATAGAGCAAACAAACTTTGTTCTGACGGATATTTTTTTGCTGTGTGTTGTAATTCTTGACGTAGGAGTGTTGAAGTTACACGCGAGGAATTACAGAACGTGTCACTCTTATAAATCCATACTCGACACTCGTGAATAATAACGATATAGAACACGGTACATAATCAGGCATTCAGTGTCAGCGTTAAAGATAATTCGTATCATAAAATCTGTGATAGCTTAACAGTACTTCACTATGATACCATATAGTGACTTTGTGTGCGTGGCCCCACTCAGCTATGGACGCTGCGCAACTCTGTTCAATAGAATGCATCACTTTGTCATCTGTCACCATGAACTGTAGACGATCTGAGCAATGAAAAGATTTCTTCCTAGATCATCACCTTTGAAACCGTGCTCAGCTACGGTCGCCAACCGACTCTCTCTGACAAAACCTCAGAACAATTAACACCGTACCCCGCAGACAAGACCACACTGGACAACGGCCTGTGGCTAAGTGCTACTGCCACCACAAGAGAGCGTCTGTCTCGAGGGTTTCAGCAACTCACAGTCCAGCAAAACTCGTGACACCTTACCCAGTGATGCTTCGCTCAGCAAGAGAGGACCTTGTCTTGAAGTGAGCAGTGGCGCCGCAGCTCGTCACGAGGGCGCTACTGGTGTTGTCCTACCGCACAGTAGGTCTTCTGACTTCTTGCATCGTTTTATTGTTTACGTGATATCTATTTAATATGAGCACTACACAGTGAATACAAAGGGGACTAAGCATAAATCAACATCTTCAAAACCGCTGGATCGGCTGTAATCGACATGATAAAGCCGTTATCTCCTTTTGGGCAGCTGAAGTTCATTTTATGGGGTTATGTGAAAGAACTTGTGTAAGTGCCTCTTTTCCCGACAAGAATCCCTCAAATTTCAAATGTGCTCGCATCAGTGGTTCCTCATACAGGGTGTTACAAAAAGGTACGGCCAAACTTTCAGGACACATTCCTCACACACAAATAAAGAAAAGATGTCATGTGGACATGTGTCCGGAAACGCTTAATTTCCATGTTAGAGCTCATTTTATTTACGTCAGTATGTACTGTACTTCCTCCATTCACCGCCAGTTGGCCCAATTGAAGGAACGTAATGTTGACTTCGGTGCTTGTGTTGACATGCGACTCATTGCTCTACAGTACTAGCATCAAGCACATCAGTACGTAGCATCAACAGGTTAGTGTTCATCACGAACGTGGTTTTGCAGTCAGTGCAATGTTTACAAATGCTGAGTTGGCAGGTGTCCATTTGATGTATGGATTAGCACGGGGCGCGGTACGTTTGTATCGAGACAGATTTCCAGAACGAAGGTGTCCCGACAGGAAGACGTTCGAAGCAATTGATCGGTGTCTTAGGAAGCACGGAACATTCCCGCCTATGACTCGCGACTGGGGAAGACCCAGAAGGACGAGGACACCTGCAATGGACGAGGCAATTCTTCGTGCAGTTGACGATAACCCTAATGTCAGCGTCTGAGAAGTTGCTGCTGTACAAGGTAACGTTGACCACGTCACTGTATGGAGAGTGCTACTGGAGAACCAGTAGTTTCCGTACCATGTACAGCGTGTGCAGGCACTATCAGCAGCTGATTGGCCTCCACGGGTACACTTATGCGAATGGTTCATCCAACAATGTGTCAATCCTCATTTCAGTGCAAATGTTCTCTTTACGGATGAGGCTTTATTCCAACGTGGTCAAATTGTAAATTTTCACAATCAACATGTGTGGGCTGAAGAGAATCCGCACGCAATTGTGCAATCACGTCATCAACTCAGATTTTCTGTGAACGTTTGGGCAGGCATTGTTGGTGATGTCTTGATTGGGCCCCATGTTCTTCCACCTGCACTCAATGGAGCACGTTATGATGATTTCACACGGGATACTCTACCTGTGCTGCTAGAACATGTGCCTTTACAAGTACGACACAACATGTGGTTCATGCACGATGGAGCTCCTGCACACACGCTTCTCAACAGCAGATTCGGTGGCCGATGGATTGGTAGAGGCGGACCAATTCCATGGCCTCCACGCTCTCCTGACCTCAACCCTCAACCCTCATTTAAGGGGGCATTTGAAAGCTCTTGTCTACGCAACCCCGGTACCAAATGTAGAGACTCTTCGTGCTCGTATTGTGGACGGCTGTGATACAATACGCCATTCTCCTGGGCTGCATCAGCGCATCAGGGATTCCATGCGACGGAGGGTGGATGCATGTATCCTCGCTAACGGAGGACATTTTGAACATTTCCTGTAACAAAGTGTTTGAAGTCACGCTGGTACGTTCTGTTGCTGTGTGTTTCCATTCCATGATTAATGTGATTTGAAGAGAAATAATAAAATGAACTCTTACATGGAAAGTAAGCGCTTCCCGACACATGTCCACATAACATATTTTCTTTCTTTGTGTGTGAGGAATGTTTCCTGAAAGTTTGGCCGTACCTTTTTGTAACACCGTGTATTCATTAGAACGTAAGGTCTGAAACGGCTTTTCGCTTAGATGTTGTCCATATAACCATGGGGAGTCTATAAGTATGTAAAGATATTGAACGTCTTTTACATCAGCTGTAATTCTTGTCGAGGCATCGCTATGTATTAAATGGTGATAGCTGTTTGTATTCGCCAACAGCCAAGGGTGAAACATAACGCCCATGCTTTTTAATACGATATAATGCGCAAACGGAAAACGAAATTACATGTATGTATTACAATAGGCAAAGAGACTACTCTGGATTGAATTTAGTTAAAAATGATGTCAGAGTTTTATCAGAAAATCAACAAAAGAATTTTGTCTTGTAAGCAAAATGTCCATAATGAAAACGACAATAACGGCTTTTAAAGGAAGGGAAATTACAAAATATATATGGAAAATGAGCATGTACACTATAAGCAAGACCCACGAGATAGGATAGATGGACTTTTATAATTTGTTGGCCGTCCGTGAGTCACGGACCATTTACAAACCACAAGAAAGTAAGACCCAGGCAGCTGAAGTATGATTTCTCGGGGCTGAAAAATGTTGAACCATAGTAGGCAGATTAAGGAACAGCGACATTAGGAAAGAATAACTATTTTAAAAGTACGGAATAGCAATTAAAGCACCAAAGTAAAATGGAGTGAACTTCTCGCAATCAACCTCACAAAGTAAGAAATTATAATCTACTAGCTCTAAGAAGCCTGAGAGACCAAGAGAGAAGGGGCTATGTAAAAGCAAGCCCCAATACATGAGCTACAGCAGAAGAACAAATTAGGAAGTGCTTTGATTTTAAATTTAGCGCTGAGAGACTGTGATACACTGTCATTTGCTCTCGTTATTTTCATATTACATCAATCTTGGTTCAAATGGCTCTTAGCACTATGGGACTTACCATCTGAGGTCATCAGTCCCCTAGAACGTAGAACTACTTAAACCAAAGTAACATAAGGACATCACACACATCCATGCCCGAGGCATGTTTCGAACCTGCGACCGTAGCAGTCGCTCGGTTCCGGACTCAAGCGCCTAAAACGGCTCGGCCAGCGCTGCCGGCACATCAATCTTATTTGCGATATCTCCCTATGATGTTGAACGCATCAGTTACTTTCCACGTACAAATCATTTTAGCGGCGAATAAACAGTTACAAGTCGACAATTAACGTAATTGTACTGTACATTAATACACTCTTGGAAATGGAAAAAAGAACACATTGACACCGGTGTGTCAGACCCACCATACTTGCTCCGGACACTGCGAGAGGGCTGTACAAGCAATGATCACACGCACGGCACAGCGGACACACCAGGAACCGCGGTGTTGGCCGTCGAATGGCGCTAGCTGCGCAGCATTTGTGCACCGCCGCCGTCAGTGTCAGCCAGTTTGCCGTGGCATACGGAGCTCCATCGCAGACTTTAACACTGGTAGCATGCCGCGACAGCGTGGACGTGGACCGTATGTGCAGTTGACGGACTTTGAGCGAGGGCGTATAGTGGGCATGCGGGAGGCCGGGTGGACGTACCGCCGAATTGCTCAACACGTGGGGCGTGAGGTCTCCACTGTAGATCGATGTTGTCGCCAGTGGTCGGCGGAAGGTGCACGTGCCCGTCGACCTGGGACCGGACCGCAGCGACGCACGGATGCACGCCAAGACCGTAGGATCCTACGCAGTGCCGTAGGGGACCGGACCGCCACTTCCCAGCAAATTAGGGACACTGTTGCTCCTGGGGTATCGGCGAGGACCATTCGCAACCGTCTCCGTGAAGCTGGGCTACGGTCCCGCACACCGTTAGGCCGTCTTCCGCTCACGCCCCAACATCGTGCAGCCCGCCTCCAGTGGTGTCGCGACAGGCGTGAATGGAGGGACGAATGGAGACGTGTCGTCTTCAGCGATGAGAGTCGCTTCTGCCTTAGTGCCAATGATGGTCGTATGCGTGTTTGGCGCCGTGCAGGTGAGCGCCACAATCAGGACTGCATACGACCGAGGCACACAGGGCCAACACCCGGCCTCATGGTGTGGGGAGCGATCTCCTACACTGGCCGTACACCACTGGTGATCGTCGAGGGGACACTGAATAGTGCACGGTACATCCAAACCGTCATCGAACCCATCGTTCTACCATTCCTAGACCGGCAAGGGAACTTGCTGTTCCAATAGGACAATGCACGTCCGCATGTATCCCGTGCCACCCAACGTGCTCTAGAAGGTGTAAGTCAACTACCCTGGCCAGCAAGATCTCCGGATCTGTCCCCCATTGAGCATGTTTGGGACTGGATGAAGCGTCGTCTCACGCGGTCTGCACGTCCAGCACGAACGCTGGTCCAACTGAGGCGCCAGGTGGAAATGGCATGGCAAGCCGTTCCACAGGACTACATCCAGCATCTCTACGATCGTCTCCATGGGAGAATAGCAGCCTGCATTGCTGCGAAAGGTGGATATACACTGTACTAGTGCCGACATTGTGCATGCTCTGTTGCCTGTGTCTATGTGCCTGTGGTTCTGTCAGTGTGATCATGTGATGTATCTGACCCCAGGAATGTGTCAATAAAGTTTCCCCTTCCTGGGACAATGAATTCACGGTGTTCTTATTTCAATTTCCAGGAGTGGATTTTAACACATTTTCATTTAGTAATTACACCTGTTAGTCCTTGTATCAGGAAAGTAGTTGAGCAAAACTGATTCCAGTTTCAATATTGTTGTCATTATGTGTAAATATCTATAATAGACAGACAAGTCTAAATATTTTTATACTTGTTTCGTGTCACCACTTTTTTCGTCAGCAAGATTAAGTTCTATATTTTTGACACGATTTTTATTTCTACTGCTTTGTTGCTGAATGCTATAACGGTTTTTAAATTTCTGACAATAAATTTATTGTGAAGTTGTTGTTAACATTCCCGGTTTTTATTTACCAACATGTGGTTAGACTATCTGAACTAGCTAACACCCCAGCATTATGCTTTTGTTCAGTTAATACACGGTGCATATCTGTGAAGTTGCTCTACAGTACTATTACAAGGCAATAACGAAGATAAAGTGCGCTACTTGAGATATTTTTCCGATCGTTGTATCACAACAAGTAAGAAGTACACGCAGAAAAAGTGATGTTGAACTTCATTGTTAGGGAAGGTCAATAATCCTTTCCTATTCAAGTTATAATCAATGTGTAAACTATTACACCTTCCACACTTTCATTTGATACGAGTGTCGCGTGTCAGCCATGCTTTGTTGTTCCTGATATATTTAAATATGCTTTATACATAAATGAATAGAAAATGCTTTTCTGACATTTGTGTCCACTACATCAATAATTTCTCTTGAAAGGTGGCAGTGAGTCCATTTTTCACGTCATTTTGTAACCTTATCAAGTGCTGCTGGGGATCTTTTCTCTGCATATTTCAATTTCCTTTCTTTTGTATCTGATACTCGGCACACCGTGTACCTCTCGCCATCTTCCCCGAAAGTGGATGTGGACTTTTTCGTTCAGCTCTGCTGAGTCTGGGAACAGCCACAGAGTTAAATTTTCCGAAGTAGGCCTCGGGTGCCAGACTAGCTTGGCGTTCGTCTGCCAGGGCTTTCTTAAAGCATGACCTCGTGTTCTGTTCCCTCAGACGCACGCGCTTGTACAAGTTTTACACGTTGAACCGATGTAACATCTTGGGCAAAGGAACCCAAAGTTGTTTATCCTACATCTGCATCTACCGGACTACTCTGCAATTCACACATAGATGTCTGGCAGAGGTTTCATTAACCTCCTTCACACTATTCCTCTACCATTGCACAATCAAATAGCACAAGTTTTGGAGATCTCGCAGCAACGAAAAACGCCTCTTTTTTAATGAGTCGACCCCACCTCGTGTATCATATCCATGACACTTGTGAGCGTGTGGGGTTGATCTCAGATTCTGTTATTCTGCGCAACGGATTAAGCTGAGATGTACCCTTTACACTGTGGCTCCTGCAAGATCCAATTTCCACCCCAACACTACTACAAAAGTCAGACAGACGCTACTAACGTTCTAAAGAGAAATGCCTGAATAACTTTCAGCAATAAATATCTTCTGGAGTCATCCGCTGTAAGGAAATGACACAAAAATTCACAAAATTTCTTACATAATTAGTGCGATACTTGGGTACTGGAATAGTGCTAGTTAGTGTAAGAAAAACATGAAACTAACGAAAATTATTATTTATTTTGCAAAAATTCTGAGAAATCACAATGACACTTTTAGTTATGAATTGAGCAAGTTATATCCTGGTTCTTTTCGGAATGTGAAGTTACCTATCAAGGATTGGATTCGCTAATGAAATTTCTATACAAAGTTTAAAATTGTTGTTGACTTGGCAGAATGGCTGAGAGGTGCGCCTAATCAACTTGAATAATTATCCTTTAGAATGTTGCTAGGTATGGTCGAGGCTGTTGTGTGTGAAATGCAGTGAAGTGTACTGTTGTGGAGGAAATATGGGGCTCGCAATAGCTGTAGCGCACAATACTGTAAGCTGCAATGACTGCTGTCTGCGCTGCTCGCTGCTCACAAATAAGATGACTCTCGTTCTATCCGGATTGACCTTCGCCAATCAAACTCTCCCTACGCCTTGATGAAGTCAAGAATTCCTATTCGCCCCTAGACTAAATATTGGCATGGTGCACGGGTCAGATAACCAGTCCACCGCGATGCCACTCAAAAATTCGCTCGCAGGCGTTTAACTATAACTCTGTCCATTCACACCACACAATAAGTGTGTCGGCCAACACAGTGAACAATGCTTAATCCCAAGGACTCAATATAGAGAGTCGCACTTCGATTCGCTCTCGACAGAGGTGCTCTCCGAGTCAAGTACTGAGGAGAGGCTTGTTCCTCACTCCAAGAGCGACAACCCAACGGCGCCTCTCCACGACAGACGTGAAGGGGTATATCTTTCGGTCTCTTCCATTACTCCTTCAGCTCAAGGCGTCAGAAATATCGTCTGCCAATCAGCATTGCTCTTCTTAAACAGGAGAATGACGCTTCGTTTAAGGCGACCAATCCGGAAATCTGTAGTATCAGCGTTTGGCGTTTGCTGTCTCCCTGTGGAAACCTCTGAAGCTGTGTGCTATATGTAAAGAATGCGTAGGCTGGGCGCTGCCACACAATGAAGCGGAATTTGCTTTTAAGCTGAACACGGGGTCGTTCCTCCTTTCACTTGGGCGAACGCTTCTGCTCCACAGGCGTCCACCAGCTGACGTAGATGGGTTGGGACTGGTCTCCTGGCATGCAGTTGCCTCTCTCGAACTAAAAGGTCTTGTGACCGTCGTGTCTGGAATGTATGTGTGTACGCCAGCCTCGAGTATTTCAACCACGTTGCGCACTTGCGATTTATTAGTTATTTACATATCGTTTATATGAATTCATACAACATTGACTTTATCTTATCGAGTTTGGGTTCGAATGAAGCTTTTTAATGTGCAGAATATGACTGTGAGGGCGGAATATGTAAGCAGTGAAGGTCAGGAGACCACAACATCTTACACACTGTTTTCCTTATTTCGAGATAATATACTCATGTTCAGAAAAAAACAAAACACCTTGAACAACTAGAGATAGTACATTTATGTTCACAGGATTAGCATGTGGACAAAGTCGACTTTAGGGGTTCAAGGTCAACTTCGATATCCATGTGCCTGAGGCTGTCGTTGTCGCTATAAACCGAAGGTGACAAAACAGTGTGACTTTATCAGACATACAGGATGCCTAGCAGATATATACGCGAACTGTACCATCGAATCAGTGAGTTTGAATGAAGGGTGCATTATTGGCATGAGAGAAAATGATGCATCAGTCCGGAAAATTGATTCTCGTGTGGGATGAAGTGTTTCAGCAGTGCAACAACGGGAGTATGCTGAATAGTTCACGAAAGGCCGTAGAACACCACGAGATGGGTCAGTTCGCACCACGCAGACCACCCCCCGAAAAGATCGACACCTCATCCGAAAGACACTGCAGGACAGATCTGCGTCATCCTCGGTTCTAACGCAACAGTGGAACAGTGGAACATATCGTACACTATGAGAGGTGACAGTCCACGGGCTCCTATTATGGCATAAGTTACGTGAGCGTCGTCCACATCTCCGCCTATCTTGGACGACTGTGCAGACGCAAACTAGACGACAGTGGCGTATGAAACGACGTCACTGGGGACATGCATTGCATCGAACATTGTTTTCGGACGAATCTGTTTTCTGTTTGTTTCAAAATGATGGTCGCATTTTGGTTCACCGCCGACAGGCGGATTGGAATTACAGTGAAGGCATATATGGTCAATTCAAGACCTTGCACTGTTGGGTGCTATTGGGTACAACCACAAATGACAGTTGACGCGTGTCTAGGACAATGTGACCAGTGTGACCTACGTGCACGACATCCTGCGACACCTGCGACACTTAGCCATACCTTTTCTGCGCGCCACCCCAGACACCATTTTCAGCAAGACAATACACGACCAAACGTCGGCGCACTAAAACGCGCTACCTAGGCGTCACAGAATCACAGCCTTTATCCCTGGCCCTCCAGATCAGGAGGCTTGTCGCCAGTCTAAAATGTCTAGGATGTGGTGAAAGGACGGGTGCAGACCTGTGACCGATGCCAACCACCACTGGTGAGCTTTGGAACCAGTTGAATGCTTCGTGGATGGCTATACCACAGGACGCCAATCGCGCCTTATACGCTTCGATGCCATCACGCATGGAACAAGTCGTCAGGGCCCATGATGGACCCTATGCCCTATAGGCAACAGGGCACATGCTGAACCGCGGTGACTCAAATGCTAATCATTTCTGTGGAACATACTAAAGTATATGTCCTGTGAATGTGAACGTCCTATCTATAGTCGTTCGAGATGTTCTGTTTTTCTTAACATGAGTGTACAAAATGAGCTGCTTTTCGAAATTTGTCGATATTCTCCGACAGTTCTGTTGAGGTTGCCATATTGTGTCACAATTCTGTAACAGAGGATTGACAAACATAGTGTAGGCAGTAATTTTTAGCAGACGTGCCATCAAAATTCTGTTTTGCTTTGCATTCTCGACAACACTATCTGCGTAATTGTCCCAATTTAAGTGTTCGTAATTGTAAGTCTTAGGCATTTAATTCACGTGACAGTCTTTACAGTTGTGTGATTTTGTATCCGAAATTTAACGGTTACCGGAGTCCTTTCAGTACTTGTGTGGATCTCACACTTTTCATTACTTCGGTGAACTTCCAGTTTCCACACCTTACAGATATCTTGTCTAATCCTATTATCTGACTGGAGAAGGCACCCGGTACTAACGAAAAGTTCGTCTTGCCAATTGTTCAGTTCGCCCCCTCATGTTTTTTTTAGGATCTGTGGACGGAGGCGAGGCAAGCTGGATTTTGTGCAGAGCTAGGACGTCGTTACTCTGGTGACGGGTGAGTAGGAAGTACCTCTTCCGTGCGCGCTTGCAAAGAGATTGTCAGTGGGAGTTAGTTCAGTTTTTCTTGTTATGAATTTTCTGTAGTCTTTAAAGTCACTTCTCGGAACCATTACGGATTTCTCGCTAGCGATAATTTTATTGTCATTTAACAGGGTTGAGATGAAGCCGACTTTGTTCTTTGTCCAGTCACGATTCCCCCCATTCCTCGTGACCCGAAATTAAATTTCTTGCTCCTTTTTGCTGCGAATCACAAGCCAGTTTTGACAACTCAACCGTTAACAGAAAATGGTGCATGTCCCCTTCGATTATTCTGCGAACATTTGAAACTTTGTGTGTCAGCCCGTGAGCGTTCATATTGCATTCCGTAGCCAACAAGATCGTCGCTGAATAATGATTAATTTAATGACAACAGTTTCCCCTCTATGGAACCGTTGTGTTATGGTTTTATATGTTTTAAATATATTCTGAAATTAGGGAGTATGGTCCAGTTGGTGATTAAACGTTAAATTGGAATCAATTTATTTCATTAAATTTGTCCCCAAGTGTTTCACCAGCAAGTGTAACGCCCGTTACATGCGATCCGAGCAAAGGAGAATATCCTGACTAAATAATATCCAAAGTCTGATACATTCATAAACGCGTATAACACATGGGCGAGAGAGCTGACTACGCTGAAATTGTTCATTACAGCTGTCTCACGACAAAATAACTTTCTTTCACGCTGTTAATTAGTAACCTGAACGAGCATTATTACCTTTTGAATGAAGGGGCGTGATTAAACAAAACTGAATGACCGTGAAATTTAAGACTGTATGTGGGCCAGTTCGTGTTTGAACTAGAAAACAGGATTTCGTCAGTATATAATTAGCAGGTTCTATTTTTTTGTATGTAAGCAATAAGTATCTCAATGAGTTAAGCAAAATGGCTATCTGTTAGATCGCGGCCAATCCGTATATTCTGATTATAAAAAGTGCTCGCGTGTTCCATGTGATAAGCTGTTAAAATGCAATATTATGATTAAATGTTTTTTAGACGTTTGTAAACTGTGGACAACTTTCTACCTTAATGACGAATTAATTCATCTGCGAAGAAAGTAATCGTAATGTCTCGTACTGCCAAGGACGTATTTCAATACATTCCATAATAATTGAATTCAGACCTCATGACGCAGACGAGATTTGTGTTGCAGAGTAATTCACATTCACTGTTCTGCCATGGAGATACAGTGGTCAGCATGTGTGACTTACAAAAACGCGAGAGACGAAGGTGGCGACAATATTTCAGGCACCACTCATGTGTAGTACCTGTGGTCTGACCAATGCAGGACTTACATTCATATGGCATTTTGTTGACACCAGCCTTCCGCAAACCCAGATCGTCATTTACGGAAACGAGAATGTCACGTATTGTAGGTGAGTGGAAGATCACTAAAACATAATGTTTCTTTAGGATTCACCCTAATTTAGAAGATAGGTAGGTGTTCAAATCCACGGCGTTCTTTCACAAAGACTTAATTTTGCACCAAATATCATATCTAGTTAGGGTATTTGAACAGTGAAATGTAACTTCGCTGACCCGTAGATGGCCAAAGACTGCGTATGAAATATCAGTTCCGGCTTGCTTCAGACAGAACAACATTTGGCAGATGGTGCTAAACTTGATAAAGGGCGGTCATTATGCAAAAAACCAAAGCACAAGCGTCACAGCACTAATTTTTGGTACAAAGTCAGCAAAGTGCACTAACAATCTCTCGTGTAAGTGATTGTCAGCCGAATATCATTACAAGATGTCGATTTACTGTAGCTTCAAACACGAAAGTATCGGAAAATTTTGTCTTTGTTTTGGTCCTGAAAACCGTTTCCCAGAACTGACATTCAGTCAGTGTTGTGTGTTAACAGCTGTCCGACGTTGGTGCACGGTACAACATTTCTCAGTATACATGAAGTAGAAACACTTGATGTACCGGGTGATCAAAAAGTCAGTATAAATTTGAAAACTGAATATATCACGGAATAATGTAGATAGAGAGGTACAAATTGACACACATGCTTGGGTGATACGGGGTTTTATTAGAACAAAAAAAAATACAAACTTTCAAAAAATGTCGGACAGATGGCGCTTCATCTGATCAGAATAGCAATAATTAGCATAACAAAGTAAGGCAAAGCAAAGATGATGTTCTTTACAGGAAATGCGCAATATGTTCACCATCATTCCTCAACAATAACTGTAGTCGAGGAATAATGTTGTGAACATCACTGTAAAGCATGTCCGGAGTTATGGTGAGGCATTGGCGTCGGATGTTCTCTTTCAGCATCCCTAGAGATGTCGGTCGATCACGATACACTAGCTCCTTCAGTAAACCCCAAAGTCAATATTCGCACAGACTGAGGTCTGGGGACCTGGGAGGCCCAGCATGACGAAAGTGGCGGCTGAGCACACCATCATCACCAAACGTCGCGCGCAAGAGGTCTTTCACGCGTATAGCAAAATGGGGTGTTTTTTTATCGGTTCTAATAAAACCCCATGTCATTCCAAGCATGTGTGTCAATTTTTACCTCTCTATCTACATTATTCCGTGGTTTATTAAGATTTCAAAATTATACTGACTTTTTGATCACCCGGTAATATTATCCTTTCTTCTCAGAACTGAACCACAATAGCAAAAACTTAATTTGATTCGAACTCTGATGTATCTATTCAAGTATATCTCCTGCTAGACTCCTCTGAATATCTCCTGCGAGCTTTTAAAACAGTTCTTTGGCCGACATCTGCATCTACATCTACGTGATTACTCCGCTATTCACAATAAAGTGTCTGGCAGAGGTTTCAATGCACCACCTTCAAGCTGTCTCTGGAAAATCGAGCACTTAAATTTTTCTGTGCGAGTCCTGATTTCTCTTATTTTTATCGTCATGATCATTTCTCCCTATGTAGGTGGGTTCCAACAGAATGTTTTCGCAATCGGAGGAGAAAACTGGTGATTGAAATTTCATGAGAAGATACCCTCGCAACGAAAAACGCCTTTTTTTAATGATTGCCACTCTAATTCACGTATCATGACTGTGACACTATCTCCCCCAATTTCGCGATAATACAAAACGAGCTGCCATTCTTTGTACTTTTTCGTTGTCATCCGTCAGTCCCACATGATGCGGATCCCACACCGCATAGCAGTATTCCAGAATAGCGCGGACAAGCATGGTGTAAGCAGTCCCTTTAGTAGACCTGTTGCACCTTCTAAATGTTCTGACGATGAATAGCAGTCTTTGGTTTGCTCTACCCACAATATTATCTATGTGATCGCTCCACTTTAGGTTATTTGTAATTGTAATCGCTAAGTACTTAGTTGAATATACAGCCTTCAAATTTGTGTGACTTCTTGCGAACTCGAAAATTAGCTGATATCTTTTAGCACTCATGTCAATAACTTCACACTTTTCCTTATTCATGGTCAATTGCCACTTTTCACACCATACAGATATCTTATCTAAATCACTTTGGAAATCGTTTTGATCATCTGATGACTTATAAGACGGTATTGGATAGCATCATTTGCAAACAATCTAAGACGGTTACTCAGACTGCCTCTTATGTCGTTAATATACACTACTGGCCATTAAAATTGCTACACCACGAAGATGACATGCTATAGACGCAATATTTAGCCGACAGGAAGAAGATGCTGTGATATGCAAATGATTAGTTATTCAGAGCATTCACACAAGGTCGGCGGCCGTGGCGACCCTACCACTTATCTTAGAAGATAGATTAAAGATAGGAAAACATACGTTTCTAGCGTTTGTAGACTTAGAGAAAGCTTTTGACACTGTTGACTGGATTACTCTCTTTCAAATTCTGAAGGTGGCAGGGGTAAAATAGAGGGAGCGAAGGGCTATTTACAATTTCTACAGAAACCAGATGGCAGTTGTAGGAGTCAAGGGACATGAAAGGGAAGCAGTGGTGGGAAAGGGAGTGAGACAGGGTTGTAGCCTCTCCCCCATGTTATTCAATCTCTATATTGAGAAGCAGTAAAGGAAACAAAAGAAAAATTTGCAGTAGGAAATAAAAATTCGGAGTAGGTATTGAAATCCATGAACAAGAAATAAAAACTTTGAGGTTTGCCGATGGCATTGTAATTCTGTCAGAGACAGCGAAGGACTTGGAAGAGCAGTTGAAGGGAATTGACAGTGTCTTGAAAGAAGTATATAAGATGAACATTAACAAAAGCAAAACGAGGATAATGAAATGTAGTCGAATTAAGTCGGGTGATGCTGAGGGAATTAGATTAGGAAATGTAACACTTAAAGTAGTAAAGGATTTTTGCTATTTGGGGAGCAAAATAACTGATGATGGTCGAAGTAGAGAGGATATAAAATGTAGACTGGCAATGGCAAGAGAAGCGTTTCTGAAGCAGAGAAATTTGTTAACATCGAGTATTGATTTAAGTGTCAGCAAGTCGTTCCTCAAAGTTTTTGTATGGAGTGTAGCCACGTATAGAAGTGAAACACGGACGATAAATAGTTTAGACAAGAAGAGAATAAAAGCTTTCGAAATGTGGTGCTACAGAAGAATGCTGAAGATTAGATGGATACATCACATAACTAATGAGGAGGTATTGAGTAGAATTGGGGAGAAGTGGAATTTGTGGCAGAACTTGTCTAGAAGAAGGGATCGGTTGATAGGACATGTTCTGACGCATCGTGGGATCACCAATTTAGTATTGGAGGGCAGAGTGCAGGGTAAAAATCGTAGAGGGAGACCAAGAGATGAATACATTAAGCGGATTCAGAAGGATGTAGGTTGCAGTAGGCACTGGGAGATGAAGAAGCTTCACAGGATAGAGCAGCATGGTGAGCTGCATCAAACCAGTCTCAGGACTGAAAACCACAACAACAACAACAACAACAATATTTTAATGATTGATCTGTGTGATTGTATGTAGTTTCGTGCCACCCTCCTTCTCTCCTTTAACTTTACCGTCGACCTGCGCGAATGCACTATGAGGTCAGTTTTGTTATGGATATGAATGGTTATTTGTCAGATTAGTCTGACTGGTAACACAAATACTGTAAGACACAAAGGAATTACGGACATTAGCTGTGACTGGGCAGTGATTTAAGTCAATGGGGGGGGGGGAGGGTTGAAATTTTGTGCCGGACTGGGATATGATCCCAGATCTTCTGCTCACTAGGCAGATGCGCTGGTAACTACACCATCTGAATGCAGTCGTGACCGTAACTGCACGGACTACACTAACACACCTTCCTTCAGACCCAAATTGACAAGCTATCCACACACTACAAATGTAGTGCCGCCTGCCTGTTATTCTACACTCTTGCTCATAAATTAAGGATAACTGCAGAATGTGGTGCCACACAACGTGGTACTACACGAAACTGGCGCTAATAGCGTAGGCACATAGAGAAAACACACGACACAGATCTGTAAGTCCATGGTATTGGTGATAAGTTGAGAAAACCGTCCCGAAACACATGTGCTACAAAGCGCCACTGTTACCTTCGCATGTACCCAAACATCAATATCGGATATTATCACCATGCACATGTACACACGCCGCACAACGGGTTGGCATACACTGGATCAGGTGGTCGAGCAGCTGCTGGGGTATAGTCTCCCATTCTTGCACCAGTGCCTGTCATAGCTCCTACAGTTTCGTAGGGGTTTGAAAACGTGCAGCGATACGTCGACCGAGAGCATCAAAGACGTGCTCGATGGGGTTTAGGTCTCTAGAACAGGCAGGCCACTCCATTCGCCTGATACGTTTCAAGGTATTCCTCCACGATGGCAGTTCCGTGAGGCCGTGTGTTATCATCCATCAAGAGGAAAGTAGGACCCACTTCACCCCCCAAAAGGCGGACATACTGGTTCAAAATGACGTCCCGATACACCTGACGTGTCACAGTTCCTCTGTCAAAAACATGCAGGGATGTACGTGCACCAATCATAATCCGACCCCACACCATCAAGCCTTCAGTACAGGTCACTTTGAAGGATATTAATGGGTTGCTATCTGGTTCCTGGTTCACGCCAGACGAAAACCCGGCGAGAACCATTATTCATATTATACCTGAACTCGTCCGTGAACATAACCTGGGACCACTGTTAAAATGACCATGTACTGTGATCTTGACACCAGGCTTTACGGGCTCTCCTGTGAGCAGGGGTAAATGGAATGCACCTTTCAGGTCTCCGGGCAAATAAACTATGTCTTTTTAGTCGTATGTAGACTGTGTGTCTGGAGAAAACTGTTCCAGTGGCTGCGGTAAGGTTCCGAGCAAGGCTACCTGCAGTACTCCGTGGCCGTCTGCGGGCACTAATGGTGAGACATCGGTCTTCTTGTGGTGTTGTGCACTGTAGGAGTCCCGTACTGTAGCGCATGGACACGTTTCCGGTGTGCTAGAATCGTTGCCATAATCTTGAGATCACACTTTGTGGCACACGGAGGGCACGTGCTACGACCTGCTGTGTTTGACCAGCCTCCAGTCGCCCTAGTGTTCTACCCATCATAACGTCATCAATGTGTGTTCTTTGAGCCATTTTCAACACACAGTCACCATTAGCACGTCTGAAAACGTCTGCACACTTACTGGCTGCGCTGTACTCTGACATGCAGCAAAACACCTCTGCGTATGTGGACTGCTGCCAGCGCCACCGTGCGACGACTGCAGGTCAAATGCACCGCATGAGCATATCCCGAGACGATGTAGTCGTGCAAGCTGCCCACCAGAGCGTTGTTTTACCATGTATCAGCATTTTCCTTAATTTATGAGCATGAGTGGAATTACTCTCGGCATTTCGCCGTAAGAGTTCTAGCCTGCTGTGAATCTACACTGAAGAGATCATTGGCCGTCTCGCCTTAATTTCATACACGAGTCTCATTTTCATTGTACTGCTACAACTAACGAAGCATTCACTGAAGTTGTCTCTTATACAAGTGCAAACTATTGCACGATATGGTTTTTACTGGTGTATCTAGTTTTTGTTCAGTCTGCCTCTGATACGTGCATGGTATGTTTAAAACATTTAACTTCAGTGTTCAGATGATATTTATATATAGTGTTCGTTCTCTATTTCGTATGTTGACTTTTTACAGTGATGAGTAGATTATTAGCTACGTATCTTTACTTTCTCCAGACATTTGAAATTTGACGATTACTTTGTAAAAAGATTTTTTCTAAGATGACTGCACGTCTTCTTTGTGTACTCTTTGCGGTATACAATCAGTCTCAATTTAGTTCTTACTGTTGCCACTAAATTTCTTTTTTTACTTTCCTTTATAAAATTGTAAGTTACACTGAGGTAACAGAAGTTGTGAGATACCTCCTAATATCGTGTCGGACTTCCTTTTGCTCAACGCAGTGCAGGAACTCGACGTGACATAAACTCAACAAGTCACTGGATGCCCCTGCAGAAATATTGAGTCAACCTGCTTCTATAGCCATCCATAATTGCGCAAGTATTGCTGGTGCAATGTTTTGTGCAAGACCTTGTCGATTATGTCCCATAAATGGGTGGTCAAATCGTTCGCGCGAAGTGTGCAGAATGTTTTTCAATGCATTCGCGGAAAACTGGGCCCCGTGACTTGCTGTTTTGTCATCCATTAAAATTCCGTCGTTGTATGGGAATGTGAAGTACATGAATGGTTGCAAACGGTATCCAACTAGCTGAACATAACAATTTCCAGTCAACGATCGATCCATTCCATGTAACTACAACCCACACCGTTATTGAGCCATCACCAGCTTGCACGATGCCTTGTTGACAACCAGAGTCAACGCCTTATGGGGCATGTACCATCAGTTCTCACGAGCTGAACGGGACTCATACGACCAGGCTGCCGTTTTCCATTCGTCTAGGGTCCAACCGATGTGGTCACGAGCCCAGAAATACACTGCTGTGCTGTTTAACAAAGGCACTCGCGTCGGTAGTCTGCTGCCGTAGCCCATTAAAACCAAACGTCGTCGCCTTGTCCTAACGGACGTGTGCTTGCTACGTCCAACATTGACTTCTGCGGTTATTTCAAGCAGTGTTGCTGGTTTATCAGCACTGACAACTCTACGCAGACGCCGCGGCTATCGGTCGTTACGTGAAGGCCATCGGCTACTGCGTTGTCCATGGTGAGAGGTGACGCTTGAAATTTGGTATTCTCTGCATATTCTTGACACTGCGGATTTCGGAATATCGAACTCATTATCGATATCCGAAATGAAATGTCCCTTGCGTCTAGCCTCACGTGCTATTCCATGTTCAAAGTATGTTAATTCACGTCGTATGGCCATGAGAAAATCGGAAAAATTTTCGAATTAATCACCTCATTATACATGACAGTCCCGCCGTTTCATTACTCTTATATATCGTGTGTATGTGCTACTATGGTATTTTTAAGAAATTTCTCTTGCAGTGTATGTCTGTAAAGCTGCCTGTGATTCACGCTTTAATACTATTTATATTTTATGTTCATTCCGTTCATTCCATGAGGAGTAGGTTGCTACCATTCTATTTTCGCTTCCTTCAAATGTTTTGAGTTTGAAGATTTACTTGTGACAACGGTTCTACTAAAGCGCTTCTCTGTTTTTTGCGCTTCTTTGCAGATGTGAGGACGGTTGCACTGGAAAGTGAATCTTATAAAGCTATTACGTACGCGACTGAGGCAAGTAAAACGTTTTTGAGAACATATGCTCAAATTTTAACGAAACAGAACTATATTATATGGGCTATTACACGAGTAGCATGCATGATAATAGCAGCCTCTTTTATTGTGCGTACTGTGAAGTGGTTATTTGAAACTGTTCCGATCTTCAAACTTATTTTACACCCCAAAAGTTTATTTCCGGACGTTGAGTCCTTATGGAAACGTTACTCCGTAAATCTTTTCTACAACCCCTACAGGTCTACTTTTCGTATATACTGAGGGACCAGAATTTTCAGATTATCTACCATTATTTTCGCCGAACTCACTGAGCTCGGCCATCTTCCTGGTGTTAGCAAGTTCGCATATATAAGGGCGGTTTCACAAAACTACGGAAACTCTGTCCAAGAATCACCAGAGGTATACTCGGAAACGGCCGGAAGATGCAGGACATTATATCAGTGAAATTACATCATGGTCAGGCAGTATGAAGGAAATATCAACGGATATTGAAAATAGCGAAACTTGATGACAACGTTTGTAAAAATACGTAATTTACCCGTAGGGTGATGACTTATTAGAGTACTGGAGGATGCAACCTATTATTTAGTCACCTGCAATGCAATGTAGGCTGCTACCTGGAAAACGTACTGCGGAATGGTTAAGTGCTTTTGAGGTAGGTAGTTGGTTGAACACAATAGAATATTTGTAGGTTACAAGACATTGATGATAGTAGAAACTTACAAGAATGTAGAAATTCTGGGGTAGAAGCACCTTGCATCTTCTAAATCTTATTAGTTCCTGAACGTTTAACAGATATTTCGGCTACATGCCTTCACTATTATGTACACCTTCGGGCGCATAAGCATTTTTTTTTGTTGTAAAATGGAACAGTCAACTCTTTCGATTCGTTTATGGCTAGGCTTACTGAAGAAATTAGCGTACAGACACTTTTTAGTGTTGAATGTAATGAACTGAGCCACTGCATAAGCTTTTAATTTCCGCTGGTGTTTTTGAGGAAAGTAGTCAAGGACAAATCCTTGATCCAGATACATGTTACATGGCAGCGTTACGAAACGGAGTGAGGTCCTGTCTGGTATCATTCTAAGAAAGTTGCGCGGATAGGAAGAACTGTAAACTTGCATTAACTCAGGATATTGGTCCCCGTATAATATTAACCTGGATTGGGACGATATTGTTGAGGTCAGTTTGTAGTGAAATATAAGAACTTCAGCTTTTTAAATTTTCTTTTTTGAAGTACGAAATAATACCTGTAAGGGCGGGCGAGACAACAAAGCCTCGGCACGGAAGATGATAAAAAATTTTACGTCGCGAGATATAGTAATAAAAGAGTATGAATATTTATAGCACAGGGTAAGATGGCTTTCACGGGAAGAGGAAGTGAGATATTACGTGAGTGGCAAAGTCCTCTGAGCGTGAAGGAGTCTTTGAGACCAGGGGAGGATATAAGAAACGTTGATACACGTACCAGGCCTTGCGGAAAGTTTTAGCAACATGACTGCTCTTCTTTTCCTTCCGTAGATGAAGAAGCTCACTTACTGCGGCACTGTCATAGTGAAAAAAAACCTTCAATGCTAAGCGGAGGATGAAGGAGGAGAGGAGGGAGGAAATGTTGTATGCGTTGGTGATTATTCTTTCCATGACTGCAGAAGCTGCCGCACGGCGGCACTGTCATTCTGAAATAAACTTTAGTGCTAAACTGGATGGTTGGTTTGTTTTAATGATGCGGCGTGCTTTGCCCTCCTTAGAATTGCTGTCAGCAGTAACATCCAGCCTGCACTGACGTAACGATCCAATAACTTAGACAGACGTAAAACTGGGGGAATGTGGGGGTTTGAGCGTGGGGGGCGGTCTCTATGGGCGACATGACTCTACAGAACTGTCCTCCAGGTTGGGAGTTTACCATGTGGATAACTTTTGCCATGGAAGCTTGCTTATTTTGCACATAGAGTACACCGAGGGGATAGAAGTCATGAGATGCTTATTTATGTGACAGAAGTCATTGACGCGTCCCCTTAGAAAAATTAGTGAATTACTCTGCTGATAAATCTCTTTCATTATTTGATTTTCTAACAGCTGATCAGACATTTCGCTCTTTACCTATTCTGATCAACACTAAACTGACACAAAATATTTTTAGCGCAACGGAATCTGACTTTCAATAATCCCTACAAAATAATGGCCCCGACTAACAATAACCTATACATTTCACAAATCACTTACCTCACAAAAATCTTGTTACTCGAACTACTGCAATACAGCGAGCGCCACTACTGCCAGCTAAATAAAAGATTCAAATTACTGAAGGCACTAACTACTGATAGGCATAGTTAGCAAATTAAAGATTTTGATAGAGAATAAACAATGTATTTACCTTAATAGTGTTCAAAAGTCATAATATATATAGCAGTTCATGACATCCATTCTTACAAATGTACTGTTTCTGATGGACGCACGTCCACATCATCCGCTCTCAAAAATCCGCCATGTCACTGCCCCACATCCACCACTGCTGGCAGCTTACCTTCAACTGCGCAACGCTATGCGCTGTTAACAGCCAACTGCCCAACGCTACAATGGCGAGTATTACAACAATGCCAACCAGCAACAGACTGCACACAGCACAGCCAGTGATTTTCATACAGAGCGCTACGTGGCGTTACCAATAAGAAAACCTAAACAGATTACTTACATAGTCCCCATGCTCCCCACCAAAAATTTTACTACTTGTGTTGGGCACTGGCCAATACATATTTGTTAAAAATTTTTCACAATTACAATAACAAAGAAATCAAATGCACACACTTATTGATACAATGTTGGTCAAAAGCTAAAATTTTCTTACAGTCCGTAAAGACAGTCCTGATCATTCATCACAGTAGTAATTATAGTTTTTTTCACAAAGTCTCATTAGTAAAAGAAATTGCACACAGAAGTAGTGGATTTCCATGCAGTCTTGAAGAAGTAGTGTTGTCCTTCCAACAGAAAGATAGTGCTGACTCTTGACATGCAGACAGGTAATGGTGCCACAACAGAGCAAACCAACTGCAGAGTCAGTCGAAGTTCTGAAGAATATTGGTAGGTATGTCATCACAGAGCAGACCCACTGAAGTCCTGATAGAGATTATAGTATTGGCGGGCCATCAAAGATGCAGACCCACTGTAGTCCTTGTAGAGATAATGGTATTGGTGGGCCATCAAAGATGCAGACCCTCTATAGTCCTTGTAGAGACGGCCAGCAGCCATCTATTGCGTCTGTGCAGGTGCACAATCACCATCGAGGAGTCTTGCGGAGAATATAGCAAGTTCATAAACCATCACTTGTGCATGCCCAAAGTTTTTGGAATTGTCCTTAGAACCAGCAGTGATGTTAACCAGTCCCTTGCTGAATTATCAACACACGTGCAAACACCAACAGACCCTACTTCTCACATATTGTCCATATACTATGACCAACAGAAACGTGTGCAGTGAAATGTAACTTACAAGTTAGTTAATTTGATGAACTGGTGTCAATTACAATTTGATAACATAAGAATACAATAACAAAGGTACAAAATACATCATTAAAGAACATAACAATACAGATAACATTTGTAGTAATGCAGGCTTTACAAAAGAATAGAAATAAACAGATACATCAGTGTTACAGGAATTATGACATAAGTAAATATATAAAATAATGAGAATAGTTTTCGAAACATTAATTTCACACATGAGCATTAAAACAGAACAGAATAACTAATATCTAAACATCTTTACAAAGAAAATAACTTAGTATTTGAAATATTCTACAACATAAATCTTATTAGCTAAACACATAAGACAGGAAAAAGACAAATACACAAGGGTACATAAACACATAGCGGAGTAATACAAAAGAAAAGACAGGGTTCGTTTTCAGTGTAACATTTGGTACTGCAGTCCAACCCAAAACATCATTCCCTAGATCTCTCGTCTTATTTCAACATTTGTTTCCACCAAAAAAATCCTATCCAAGCATGCTTTCTGTATTTATATGTTCACATATTTCTTACCTCATTATTTATTTTCCATTGTCTTACCTCATCATTTATTACCAAGAAAATCCTACCTAAACCTGTTGTCCCTAAACCCTACTTTTCTGTTCATATCCTCTTTCAAAATACTTTTTTGGCCAAACCATTTTCTTATAGCTTCTTAATGCATTTCCTCCAATTCATCACAACTCGTTCTCTTATATAGCCTACCCCGTCTTAAGCTAACTTAAATCTACTGAGCTCAGATACATAAACTAAGGGATGAGGCAATGCAGCAGCACAAGACAATTAACACAAACAGCAATGACAAAAAAATCCAAATTGGCAAAGTTAGCAGCAATAAATATAAATTAGCAAAGCAAATGCAACATTGTAACTAATATGAGCCAATGTGCAGCAACAAGAAAAATAAATCAGTAGTAAAACTGGCTTAACAGAGTAATACAAAGTGAAATTCAGTAGCACTACGCCTGGCAAAAAGCAGCAGCAAATGCAATAACTTACATCTAAACATGACAAAGCTCAAGCAGAAAAAATATTACACTAAAGATGGCCATGTCTAATACCTATGTCACATCTTAACACTAGAGTGATGCATCATGAGAACTTACTCTAGCAGAGAAGTTACCAAATCGTAAAAAAATTATTTATGCAATTCCTGTGACGGGAAATATCTATTTATGTTCCCTCGTTTTCTTGGAAGTAGATCATAAAATTATTCTTTACAGGGTCTGTAGACAGAAAATAGTGATATTAATACATCTATTAAATTTTATTTTAACCAATGCTGCAGTGCATCTAAAAACTAGATATTAAACAAAACGAGCAAATAAATACATAAAGCAAGGGGTGAAACGTCATTCACTAGCCATATGCCGTTTCATAAGGCAGTAAAAAATCTCTCAATTAGCAAGACAATAGCCGTGAAATGTTTCTCATTGTTTCATTAGTCATTTCAGTAAATATGAGAAAGCGTCGTACTTGCGATGCTTTCTACAAAGGATTGTCAATATCGAGGTTAATGGTCACCCTTTTTTTTTCACCTAATGGCTTCTTCTCCAGGCGATTGGCACACCTGGGCGCCACCTGGGTCACTTAGCTTCCTTACCGAAATATTTACGACAGCAGTTTCCGCTGCAGTGACAGTCTCATATAAAAACTTTCACAGGTCGAAAATATGCATTACAAATGTGTAGAAACAAAATCCTATAAATATAACAGAGTCCAAAAATTTTCGCCGGCATTGTGATACATTCACACATGTACATACATTCCATAACTCTTAAAGTACGATTCTTGGTTTTCAACAACCTTTTTTCACAAACCAGAGTCCCTAACCACTACTCATTATGCCTTACCTTATTACACATATACATACTCATCGACACTTCTTCAATATTTCATCATAACAGATACATAGTATAATCAAATTCCTCATATAGCATCAGCTTATTGATCATAAACATACCTCAACAGCATAATACACATTGTCATCATGATAATAACATCACAAAAACTCAGCTAAATCTCAAAAACGTCATAGCTTTCTGCAATAATTTCAAAACCTAAAAAAAATTCTCTGTTCATTTCAATAGTGTTATCTACCTCAAATGTACTTTAAAAATCATGATCCCATACCAAATACATCATTCGAAACTCTCATAGTATCACAATAGTTCCGAAAAAATATGAACAGTTCACACAGTACAGACAAAATACAATTTCATAAGTGTGAAGTTATCGAACTGTGTATTTACGTAAACATGTGTCACTGACGTAGTAAAAAAGAAGTTTGTCTCTCTCAGTTATTGATCAGACAGCTGTGTAATTCTGTGTTACATAAACATGGTACCGATGTGTAAAGTTGTCTAAGCAAATACCATATTAGCTAGGGCTCCTTGTGCTTGCCAAACACATGGAACACAAAGTAGGCGTGTACCCCCCTGAGGATTAATGTAATTATACACTCAGGTGTTACAGATTACAGCAATGGAATGAAATGTATCACAGAAAATTTTCTTTGTAATTCAAAAATCTTGAAAAATAAATGGTTAAAGTACAAAATTAATCACTCAAATGCGTGTCCTGTAGCGCTAAATGTGCGTCTTGCTGTAAGATAATTCTGTGGAAGTGTCGTAGTTATCGTCCTCCGTAAGCAAAGTTCTGCTGAAGTCAATGTACTTACCTCGTCTTAAACGAAAGTGAAATGCTTTGCGTATAGATATCGTAGTTATTATGTACCTTACTGTGATCAAGAAATTACTATAATGTAACGTATTGCAGTGCTACGAAAAAGGCTGTCTCATTGTAGCTATACCACAAATGT
This sequence comes from Schistocerca cancellata, assembly GCF_023864275.1. Classification (NCBI taxonomy): domain Eukaryota; kingdom Metazoa; phylum Arthropoda; class Insecta; order Orthoptera; family Acrididae; genus Schistocerca; species Schistocerca cancellata. The sequence continues at coordinate 125,521,566 of NC_064631.1, forward strand.
TACTACTAAAACATGTTTAACTTTCCAGAAGAATTCAGAAAAGCAGATATACTGCAAAAGCAACAATGTATATTGTGTCACACATTAGTAGCGTCGTGATATAATCGTGTAGCTGTCAAAGAAACCAAATGCTAAGTCATCTTTTATCCCACAGAAAGTACTTCAAATAAAGATTGTATTTTCAAGTAAACCAAAATGTTGCATTAAAATCTCATTAGCAGTACCTGTGTATGTTCTAAGTACGTAAGCCTTATAGTCGTTACATAATCGTGCAACTAACAAGCAAGAATTTACACACACAATAACACTGTGTTGTCTCTTCACTATAACAATGGATTCGTAATTTCTGTTTAAATAAGTTCTCTAGGTTCTAGACTGGTTAGTTAACTTCAAAACATTGTTACATGTTAATAGTTTGTCAGTGTGACAAATTGTACTAGTAGCGTGAAGTGAAAAATTTTATGGCAAAGTCAAAGTTAAAAAGCAGATTATCTTTCAATAAACGGTTTTGCATGTGAAATGTGGTGTAAACCTTTACTCTTCCTAGTACGCAGAGTTTCAGCTTTAACGCAATTATCATGTGGTATACGTCGGATTCTGTAGGGTCCATTGTAAATCAGAAAGGATTTTTGACTCAAGTGTTTCTTCTTATGTGACAATGAATGAGCTTTTATGAGAACTTTCTGACTAATAAATAATTTCTTTGCATTTGCTTTACCGTGTAGTTTTCTCCTTTTGTCTGCTATCTCTTTGTTGGCGTGCGTCGTTATTGGGATTAGGAGACCTAACTTCTACAAATTCACCTTGTCGAGAGGGCACTGCCCTGTTTGAATCCCGCCAGTTCTGATGAAATTCAGGTCTGTCGTTTTGTCGGTAGTTTACATAGTTTCTATTTTGTTGGTCATGTGGTGGAGAATTTCTCCCGGAATCGTAAATGCGCGGTGGACAGTTGCGTCTGAAGTTATTCTTTCTCCCGTGATAATAGTAGTTCTAGTTGCCATAATCTCTGTTTCTATGATTGTCTCTGTCATATTCATTACTACGGAAATGCGATCTTTCTCTGTAACTATTACTCTGCCAGTGGTTGTCACATGGGTGATCTCTGTTTTGTTCATGATTTGCGTGGTAAGAATAGCTTTGTCGTGTCCAGTTATTATTTCTGTCATCACGGAATTGTGACGGATGTAACCTGCAATTGTTGTGCTCCTGTTTTCGCGTTCCGCGATTGTCAGTGTCAATTTCCAATTCTTGTAACAGTCCCTGAAAAGCTTCAATGTCGTCTTTGCAACGTCCTGCCAAAATAATACGTCGTAATTGTTCAGGTAATTTGATTAAGCAAATGCGGATGAGTTCTGAGGGGCTGTATGGGTTTACAGGTACTGATTCTTGTGCAACATGTCTTCAAAATATTTGACAAGACTGGAAAATTCAGATTGTTCGAAATGTTTCATCATTATGATGCTATGTTTTACTCGGTCTTGTGTGGCTTGAGACCAATATGTTGAGAGGAAGGCATGATAAAATTCTCCTTCACTGTGGCAATCGTGAATGACCGATCGCATTCTCACAGCTGGTTCATTCTCTAAGTAGCCACACATAAATTATAATCTATGCTCTAACGATCAGTTGGGAGGAAAACTATGAGAGAATTGATGAAGCCACGCTTGTGGATAAATGTCGTTGCCAGAATTCTTAAATGTTTTGAATTTTCGTGTAGTAATGAACAGTTTAGTCAAAATCATCGTGTCGGCGAGTCGCATATCGGTCATTGTTACGTCGTGTCTGCGGTTCCACCTCAAAATTTGGTGCGTCTTGCTAATTTATTTCATAATTTCCGAAGTGCCCTATGTTATTATTTAGTGGCTGTTCCGTATTTCTATGTCCCTCTTCCCTTATTGGAGCGCGAGTGTCCTCTGAAATACGGAATTCTTGTATTACCTGTGTCAGCTGATCTTCTTCTTCCCGGATTTCTATTTGGTGTTTGTTTGAATTTCCTAATTTGTTTGCACTCTTCTGTGTCATTAAAGACTACCGGTTTTGTGTCATTCAGATTATCATTTACCTTCGTAGATAAATTATTTAGCTGATCCGAAAGTTCGACTACTTTCTCTGATAATGAACTAATTTTCTCCATGTGTCTTTCTGAACCAATTTTCAGATTATCTGCTGTGTCCTTTAAGTTTTCCTGAGTTTTTGCAAGTAGGGTAACCGAATCGATAGATGCAACTGAGTCAATTTTATCCCACAAGGTCTCATGATTTTCATGAACAATGGTTTGCAGTTCTTTTATGGCTGCTTCGTGATTCTATAATGCATTTTCATGCCGCGAAAAAAGTAGGTTGAAAATGCTCACAAATCTGTGTTTTTACGTCATTAGAGACTTTTTGACAGTTCGATTCAATGTTATGTAACTCATTAGTTAAGTCTTCACACGTTTGTTCAAGTGTGGTGTCTAACTTCCGAAGATTTTGTTCCTTTGTTTCTAACTTTTGAAGCTTTTGCTGTGTTTGTCTCTGATTTTGTTCCATTGTGTCTAACTGTTGCTGTGTTTGTCTCTGATTTTGTTTCACTTGTTGCATTAACTGCAATAATAATGTATTAGTGTCTAGAATCTTTTCCTCTATGCTTTTCGGCAGTGCATTTGCACCGGCTACATTCACATTTTGACAATCAGAAAATGTGTCTTGACTTATTTGAGAAAACAGTGAGGACGCAAAACCTGAATCTACAGTAATTGCAAGATTGTGTCCTGTCATTTCGGATTCCTGAGGCGAGCTGTTGCCGACCGATCGATCGATAACGCTTCCCTGTTCACTAATTGTTTCACTGCCTACACCATTATTTGCAGCCCGCTCCATTTCCCTATGCAGAATTACCAAATTACTACTTTGAACATTAGTTAATTCATTACTCGGCGGCGCTAACACACTGTTTTCGTCTTCACTGTCATTTCTCAATTTACTTTGGAACCTAGTATTACGTTTTTCACACGCCATTACCGTCACAATATTTCACATGACAACACAGAAAAGCACAATTTGAAGAGCAAAATAAGAAAACACATTAACATAGCATTGAAAATGATATCTCGTTAATTGCAAGCGCAGCTGCGAAATACTTGGTGCAAATCTACATGCATGCCACAACTGTTTTACTGTACAATAATGAAAAATTACAACTACAAAGGAAATTCTCTCTACAATTACACGCTAGCAATAAACAATGGCTGCACTAATTACACTAACTACAAGAGAAAATCAGAAGTTTCCAGTGAGGTATCCTCGGCTAAGGGTCGGCATATGAAACGTCCCCTTAGAAAAATTATACATGACTGTGTTTAAACTGACACACAATATTTTAGGCGCAACGGAATCTTACTTTCAATAATCCCTACAAAAGTATGGCCATATTAACCTATACCTTTCACAAATCACTTACCTCACAAAAATCTTCGTTACTCGAACTACTGCAATACGAGGTGCATTCACGTTCTAAGGCCTCAGTTTTTTTTTTTCTCCGGACTAGAATGAGATAGAAACATGCGCATTGTTTTAAAATGAGGCCGCATTCATTGTCAATACGTCCCAGAGATAGCAGCACCGTACGGCAGATGGAATTTTAGCGCCAGTGGCGAGAACGAGAACTGTTTTAAATACTTAAAATGGCGACGTTTTCCTTACTTGAACAGCGTGCAATCAATCGTTTTCTGAATTTGCGTGGTGTGAAACCAATTGAAATTCATCGACAGTTGAAGGAGACATGTGGTGATGGAGTTATGGATGTGTCAAAAGTGCCTTCGTGGGTGCGACAGTTTAATGAAGGCAGAACATCGTGTGACAACAAACCAAAACAACATCGGGCTCGCACAAGCCTGTCTGACGACATGATCGAGAAAGTGGAGAGAATTGTTTTGGGGGATCGCCGAATGACTGTTGAACAGATCGCCTCCAGAGTTGGCATTTCTGTGGGTTCTGTGCGCACAATCCTGCATGACGACCTGAAAATGCGAAAAGTGTCATCCAGCTGGGTGCCACGAATGCTGACGGGCGACCACATGGCTGCCCGTGTGGCATGTTGCCAAGCAATGTTGACGCTCAACAGCAGCATGAATGGTACTTTCTTTTCGTCGGATGTGACAATGGATGAGACGTGGATGCCATATTTCAATCCAGAAACAAAGCGCGAGTCAGCTCAATGGAAGCACACAGATTCACCGCCACCAAAAAAATTTCGGGTAACCGCCAGTGCTGAAAAAAATGATGGTGTCCATGTTCTGGGACAGCGAGGGCGTAATCCTTACCCATTTCGTTCCAAAGGGCACTACGGTAACAGGTGCATCCTACGAAAATGTTTTGAAGAACCAATTCCTTCCTGCACCGCAACAAAAACGTCCGGGAAGGGCTCCGTGTGTGTTGTTTCACCAAGACAACGCACCCGCACATCGAGCTAACGTTACCCAACAGTTTCTTCGTGATAACGACTTTGAAGTGATTCCTTATGCTCCCTACTCACCTGACCTGGCTCCTAGTGACTTTTGGCTTTTTCCAACAATGAAAGACACTCTCCGTGGCCGTACATTCACCAGCCATGCTGCTATAGACTCAGCGATTTTCCAGTGGTCAAAAGAGACTCCTAAAGAAGCCTTCGCCGCTGCCATGGAATCATGGCGTCAGCGTTGTGAAAAATGTGTACGTCTGCAGGGCGATTACGTCGAGAAGTGACGCCAGTTTCATCGATTTCGGGTGAGTAGTTAGAAAAAAAATCGGTGGCCTTAGAACTTGAATGCACCTCGTACTGCCAGCTAAATAAAAGATTCAAACTACTGAAGGCACTAACTACTGATAGGCATAGTTAGCAAATTAAAGATTTTGATAGAGAACAAACAATGTATTTACCTTAATAGTGTTCAAAAGTCATAATATATATAGCAGTTCATGACATCAATTCTTACAAATGTGCTGTTTCTGATGGACACACGTCCAGATCATCCGCTCTCAAAAATCCGCCATCTCACTTCCCCACATCCACCACTGCTGGCGGCTCACCTCCAACTGCGCAACGCTATGCGCTGTTAACAGCCAACTGCCCAATGCGACAATGGCGTGTATTACAACAATGCGAACCAGCAACAGACTGCACACAGCACAGCCAGTGATTTTCATAGAGAGCTCTACGTGGCGTTACCAATAACAAAACCTAAACAGCCTACTTACATAAAGGGCGAGATGACGCTACAGAACTGTCCTCTAGATTGGGAGTTTACCATGTGGATAACATTTATGATGAAAGTTTGCTTATTTTGCACATAGAGTACACCGAACGGACAGAAGTCATGAGATACTTATTTATGTGACAGAAGTCATGACATACTTATTTATATCTTGTCCAAAACTCCTTTTCCAGCGGTTAAGCAGCATGCCTTCGTGGCGAGTGCTCAAAAAGTCGTTGGAAGTTCCATGCACAAACACAGAGCCATGCTGCCCAGCCGTCCGTAATTGAGAAAGTATTGGCGGCGCAGGATTTTTTTCACGTACTGATCTCTCAATTACTTCCCATAAATGTACAGTGGGATCCATGTCGGGTGACGAGAGCGGCCAAATCATTCGCTCGAAGTGTCCAGAACGTTCCTCCAACCAGTTGCGAACCACTGAGACCCAGTGATATGAGGCATTGACATCCTCAAAAATTCCATCGTTGTTTGCGAACATGAAGTCCGTGAACGGCTGCAAATGGTCTCCAAGTGGCTGAACATAACCATTTCCAGTCAATGACCCATCCATTCGCAGCACACATCATTATAGCGCCGCTACCGGCTTGCGCAGTGCTTTGTTGATAACATGAGTCTAAGACTTTGTACGGTCTGCACTATACTCGAACACTACCATCAGCTCTTACCAACATAAATCGGCACTCATCTGACCATTCTATGGTTTTCCAGTAGTCTAGGTCCCAACGATATGGCCACGAGCCCAGGAGAGGCGCTGCAGGCGATGTCGTGCTGTTAGCAAAGGCACTCTTGTCTGTCAACTGCTGCCATAGCCCGATAACCTAAAATGTAGTGGGATATAGTAATAACAGATTCTAAACATGTATAGCACAGGGTGAGATTCTTTGTTGTGCTATCTGTCAGACAGAGGTAATCAAATTATTGTTTGCGGGGATTTCAATGTAGATTTTCTGATATAATCCGATAGGAAGTATGGCAATGAAGTGTTATCAGGTTCTTTCAATTTATTTATCAGTTATTGATTTTCCTACTCGAGTAGGGCAGGAAAGCACACACTGATAGATAATGTTTTTATAAACCAAGATAAATTTAATCTAATAATAAGTTATCCTGTTAAGAATTATCTTTCTCAACATGGAGCACAGTCAGTCACAGTGGATGACATAACTCCATACAATAATGCAAAACAGTCTATTCCGTGATTTCCCTAAATCACTCCAGGCCAATGCCGGGATGGTTCCTCTGAAAGGGCACGGCCGACGTCCTTCCCCATCCTTCCCTAATCCGATGAGACCGATGACCACGCTGTCTGGTCTCCTTCCCCAAACCAACCAACAACAATCAGCAAAACAGTCCAACAAAATAGTGAGTTCGATTTGACAGTTCCAAATCATAGGGAAAGCTTGCGACATTTAGCCTGGGATGAAGTGTACAGGGTGCGTGATGCTAATTTAAAATTTATCCTATTTCATGATACCTTTGTGAGTATAATTGAAAACAGTTTCCCTAAGAAAACAGTAAGGCATAATTGTAAGTATCCATCTAAACAACCATGGCGTGCTAAACGGATAAAAGTGTCTTATAAACAAAAAAGGAAAATGTATCTTATAGCTAGAAGGAGTAATGATACACAAACAGTCAAACGTTACACAGACTACTGCATCGTATTAAAAAATGTTAGTAAAAGGTCCAGAAGTATGGGCGTTATGTCTGAGATTAGCATCTCTGATAACAAAATTAAAACAATTTGGAGTATTTTTAAAAGGCAACTGGGCAACCGAGACGGCGGAAAGACTGTATTTGTAATAAAATCAGTGAAAAGTGAGAAGCAGAAAATATTATTAATAATCATTTTAAGTGTTGTAGAGAAATAGGATTCAGCTGTTCATTAGAAAATGCAAGGTTGTATACGGAGGAGGCAGTACCTATGCAACTCGATAAAACTGAAATTCAGCCCAACTCTCCTACTGAAATTAGGAAGATAAAAAATTCACTCAAAAGCAAAACTCGCATGGAAATGATAGCATTTTCAACAGAGTACTAAGAGCCTGTTACCATCAGATAAGTAGGATCCTCAGCCACATATGTAGTAGCTCGCTGAATCGGGGCATTTTTCCAGATAGGCTGAGCTATGCTATTGTCAAGCCATTGCATAAAAAAGTGGAAAGGTCTGATGTCAACAGCTTCCACCCAATCTAACTTCCGACAGCTTTATCCAAAATTCTTTAAAAATAAATATACTCAACCATAGCTTCACAATTCTGTAAAAAGTAAGTATTAACTAAATGTCAGTTTGGTTTTCACAAGACTTTTCAACAGAAAATGCTGTATATGCTTTCACTGATCTCACATTAAATGTCCTGAATAACTGAACATCACTCATTTGTATTTTTTGCGATCTCTCAAAGGTTTTTGACTGTGTGAATCATGAAATTCTCCTAGATAAGTTTAAGAATAGTGGTATGATTGGGGCAGTGCAAAAATGGTTTAATTGTACTTAACTGAAAAATACACAAGGCCGAAATTAACAGCACAGATAGTTTGAAAAACTGGTAGTGTCCTCTAACTGGGAAGGTATCAAGAATGGTGTCCTACAGGGCTTAGGTCCCTTATTGTCCTTACATACATTAATGACTTGCAATTCCATATTCATGACGATGCAATGCTAGTTCCTTTTGATAGTGATAAAAGTACAGTAATCACACCCAACAAATATGAATTAGCTGAGGAAACTGTAAATAAAAATTGTTAGGTGGTAGTCTGCAAATGGACTCTCACTAAATTTTGAGGAAACACAATATATGTGGTTCTCTAAGTAAATGGCATGACATCGGTGATAAATATAGGCTTTGGACAGGGGTCTGTTTCTAAGGCAGAATATTCAAGATTTCTGGGTGTATGCATGGATCAGAAATTGAATTGGAAGAAACACATTGATGATCTGCTGAAACGTTTAGGTTAAGATACTTAAGCTATTAGAATTACTGCAAATTTTGCTGATAAACACACCAGTAAATTAGTCTACTATGCATATCTCCATTCAGTGCTTTCACATGGCATCAAATTTAGGGATAATTCATCACTAAAAGAACAAGTATTCATTACACAAAAGCGTTTAACCTGGATAATAGCTGGAGCCCACCCAAAATCATCTTGCACATATTTATTTAAGGAACTCAGAATATTCACACTACCATGCAAAACATATACCTAGTTGTGAAATTTGTTATTAATAACCTATCCCTGTTCAAAACTAATAGCAAATCGCACACGTACAACACTAGAAGAAAGGATGATCACTATTCTAGGGTAAAATCTGACTTTGTAACAGAAAGGTGAGCATTATGCTGCCACAAAAATCTTGGGTTATCTACCAAATATCATGAAAAGTCTGACAGATAGCCAATAAGCATTTAAAATCAAATTAAGGGAATTATTGAATAACAACTCCTACTCAATAGGTTAATTTTTACTTATGAAGTAGTAACTGAAAATATAGGTACTAAGTTGAAACAAAAAGTTTAATGCGTAAAGAAAACTTACATTAAGATGACACGGTCGACATCATTACGAAACATATAAAAAGTATTAATCCAATGTAATAAAATGTTATTTCTCCGCGCTGTCATAATGGATACACTCGTCGTGCTGCCAGCATTAATTTCTGCGGTTATTGCACACAATGTTGCTTGTTTGTTACCTCTGACAGCTCTACGCAGACGACGGTGCTCTCGTTCACTAAGTGAGGGCCATCGGCCACTGTGTTGTCCCTGGTGAGAGGTGATGCCTGAAATTTGGTATTTTCTGCACACTTTTAACACTGTGGACCTCGGAATACTGAGTTCCCAAACGATTTCCGAAATGGAATGTCCCAAGTGTCTAGCTTCAACTATCATTCCGAGTTCAAATTTATTAAATTCCTGTCATAATCAAGCCGGAAACTTTTTCACATGAATCATCATCATCATCATCATCATCATCATCACCATCAGGATTTCCTTCCAGCGAGCCGGGCAGGAATTTGGTGAAGGATATGCCTCCATTGATTTCTGTCGTTGTATAGCTTTCCCCTTTCCACTACATCATATGTCACTCCTCTCCTCTTGAGATATTCCTTAACCTGGTCTGTCCATCTCTTTCTAGGTCGCTTAAGTGTTCTTCTTCCTGGTACCTCCATCTCCAAATACTGGCGCAGAGTTTGAGTCGGGTGCATTCACTTCAGATGACCGAACCGTATCAATCTCAAAGCACTCATCCTCTCCTTGTAGTAAATGTCACCTGCAGGTCTCATAATCATTCCTGACTCTGTCTTTCCTAGTTTTTTGTAGAGCTGAACTAAGGAACGTCATTTCACATGCTTGTATTTGACTCTCTTCTCTTTATTTATGACACAGGCCTCTGAATTATACATCATGATTGGCACGAGATAAGTTTCATATACTGTCTGTTTGGCTGCTAGACGTACTACCTTGTCCCAGATTAAATTTCGTACTTGGTAGAAGAAGCTAGATCCTTTTGTTATTATGTTTAAGACTTCTAGTTTGGAACTTCCAACACGTGATATGACGCTAGCCAGATAATTGAAGCTTTTCACTCATCCAACCTTGTCCCCCTCCAGTATGATGTTACAAGGTGTGTGTGTCCTGCTCATCTTCATTGCCACTGTCTTGTTCCTACTCACAGTTAACTTGAATTTTTTAAATTTTGTGTTCCAGTAATCTAGTGTTCTCTGGATCTCCATGTCCATCTCTTCGCAAATGGCGATATCATCAGCGAAAACAAAAGCATTGAGATCTTCATTTTCTTTTTCCTTGATTTCTTTCATGATTGTGTCCATAAGAGTAATGAACAGTAATGGGGAGAGCGAATTGCCTTGCTGAACACCTCTCTTTGTCTTAAACCATTTTGATCTTCCACCTCCTACTAGCAGAAATCACCTGAGTACAAATGACAGCTCCGCGAATGCACTGAACTTTTATACCCTCTGTATGAGATACTACCACCATCCGTATATAAATAAAAGTTTCTATCCCATTACTTTTGTCACTTCAGAGTATAGTAGTAGCAAGTCATTATTTGATATTCGCGTGCTTTGGGTACATAGATAGAGCGGCATTTCGTATATTGAGATACCATTTTTGCAAACAGCAACAATGACTGTAACCCGAGCCAACGGCGTTACCTAGTCGAGTACACTGATTCTCGTCAGATTAGTTGCCAATTTTATAAACAGCAACAATGTCTGTAACACGAGCCAACGGCGTTACCTAGTCGAGTACACTGATTCTCGTCAGATTACTCGCCAATTTTATAAACAGCAACAATGTCTCTAACACGAGCCAACGGTGTTACCTAGTCGAGTACACTGATTCTCGTCAGATTACTCGCCAATTTTATAAACAGCAACAATGTCTGTAACACGAGCCAACGGCGTTACCTAGTCGAGTACACAGGTTCCCGTCAGATCACTGAAGTTAAACAACGCTGATCATAGCCAGTACTTGGATAGGTAACCATATACGAACGTCAAGTGCTGTTGGCCACGTTCCATTTATCTTCACAGCAAGGTAGAGATGGAGTCGTGTTGTAGGGTTCTTGATCGCCAAATTTTCACCAATGTCCTGGATTAAATTCCAATCTTCTCCTCAGTGTCTCATGGAATGAGGTGACGTGACACTGTTGATGGTGATTCCTTCGTTGGATGGAGACCTTAACATCGGCGGCCTACTTAGTGTTATTCGAGAGATGTAGGTTACATGCTGGCATGGGGTTTCACCCTCTCTCTTCTTCATCACTATAGAACGCGAAAATCATACCCCACTATCCGTACACCCACTATAGGCATCTACATGTATCAGATGCACTTAACACACAAATTCTCATATTTAGCGAAGGAAAGATATCTAGCGAAGGAGAAATGCCAGTGTGTGTACGAAGGACAGGAGAAAGCTTTCCAATTAGGAGGCTGAACACGCCTCTCTGGGTCTCCCAGCCAGATATGTCACACGACTTTACTTTTTGCTATAAGATGCTGGACATCGAGTCCAACTGAGCCAGATGACGAATCCAACGAATACTCAGAATGCTGTGTGCAAGTGCTACTCTCAGACGAAGAGGCTGACATGGGAGAGGCGTTAGTCACGATTTGCATCAGACCAGTCAGAAGACTGACAACGCAATAAATAAATAAATAAAACTGTTTCACCATTCCATGATAGTCCAGCTCTGTTCATTGGTCCTATTGGCTGCGGAGTCGTGAAGTGATAATCTCTCGACATCCCATGACCTGAGTTTTTCAGGGCGTAAAGTGCGGTATAGTCCTGAGTCTGTGGTGTCACACCTAAGTCGACAACGTTAATACCATAGACATTGGCGAGGGCTTGTTACAGTCTGCTAAAACCTACGGGAAGCTTTCCTGAAGATCACGCCTCCCTTTCAGAACAGCAGGGTTCTCACACTGAGTTCAGTATAGTGTCGAACACGCAAGAGCCTGGTTCGTGACCTCATCTGGAGGAGTCAACATCATAGTGTAGGACCTACGAGCTGTAGAAGCTTCTGACGAACATATACTTTAGTAAAGGTTGAATATTGTACCTCGAGAGAACAGTTTGTTAATTAGTGCATCAATTGGTGCTTTGCTAGTCAATGACAGTTGTTTTATTCATTATCGTAATAAAGTGAATTAGTATGTAATGAGTTACAATTTCTGTGTGCCACCTCATCGAATAGTCAAAGAATCCACATTTATGGCTGGACGAAAGTGGTTTCATCTGGTAACAAGAGAGAGATTTTCCAGGGCAACAGTCGAGCATTCTGTGTCTCATGGCTGGGCAGGACAGCCTGGGCAATATGCAGTATTGCAATACCTACCTCACAGGTAACTCCATGAAGAGGCCGAGGATAGAACCCAGCGACTGCCTTTAAAAGTTATAAAATTACTGGTTTCTGTCCAAAGTACTTGTTTACCCAATTGCACAAAAAGTACCATGCCTACGACGTTGGCAAATGCAGTTTGACAATGGTCCTCCTCATAGCCTCCACGCGGATACATACACTCCTGGAAATTGAAATAAGAACACCGTGAATTCATTGTCCCAGGAAGGGGAAACTTTATTGACACATTCCTGGGGTCAGATACATCACATGATCACACTGACAGAACCACAGGCACATAGACACAGGCAACAGAGCATGCACAATGTCGGCACTAGTACAGTGTATATCCACCTATCGCAGCAATGCAGGCTGCTATTCTCCCATGGAGACGATCGTAGAGATGCTGGATGTAGTCCTGTGGAACGGCTTGCCATGCCATTTCCACCTGGCGCCTCAGTTGGACCAGCGTTCGTGCTGGACGTGCAGACCGCGTGAGACGACGCTTCATCCAGTCCCAAACATGCTCAATGGGGGACAGATCCGGAGATCTTGCTGGCCAGGGTAGTTGACTTACACCTTCTAGAGCACGTTGGGTGGCACGGGATACATGCGGACGTGCATTGTCCTGTTGGAACAGCAAGTTCCCTTGCCGGTCTAGGAATGGTAGAACGATGGGTTCGATGACGGTTTGGATGTACCGTGCACTATTCAGTGTCCCCTCGACGATCACCAGTGGTGTACGGCCAGTGTAGGAGATCGCTCCCCACACCATGATGCCGGGTGTTGGCCCTGTGTGCCTCGGTCGTATGCAGTCCTGATTGTGGCGCTCACCTGCACGGCGCCAAACACGCATACGACCATCATTGGCACCAAGGCAGAAGCGACTCTCATCGCTGAAGACGACACGTCTCCATTCGTCCCTCCATTCACGCCTGTCGCGAAACCACTGGAGGCGGGCTGCACGATGTTGGGGCGTGAGCGGAAGACGGCCTAACGGTGTGCGGGACCGTAGCCCAGCTTCATGGAGACGGTTGCGAATGGTCCTCGCCGATACCCCAGGAGCAACAGTGTCGCTAATTTGCTGGGAAGTGGCGGTGCGGTCCCCTACGGCACTGCGTAGGATCCTACGGTCTTGGCTTGCATCCGTGCGTCGCTGCGGTCCGGTCCCAGGTCGACGGGCACGTGCACCTTCCGCCGACCACTGGCGACAACACCGATGTACTGTGGAGACCTCACGCCCCACGTGTTGAGCAATTCGGCGGTACGTCCACCCGGCCTCCCGCATGCCCACTATACGCCCTCGCTCAAAGTCCGTCAACTGCACATACGGTTCACGTCCACGCTGTCGCGGCATGCTACCAGTGTTAAAGACTGCGATGGAGCTCCGTATGCCACGGCAAACTGGCTGACACTGACGGCGGCGGTGCACAAATGCTGCGCAGCTAGCGCCATTCGACGGCCAACACCGCGGTTCCTGGTGTGTCCGCTGTGCCGTGCGTGTGATCATTGCTTGTACAGCCCTCTCGCAGTGTCCGGAGCAAGTATGGTGGGTCTGACACACCGGTGTCAATGTGTTCTTTTTTCCATTTCCAGGAGTGTATATCGTGATGCTGTTCGCAGAGTTGTGTATCGTTTGCACCTCTTTCTGCCTCAGTGGCTGAGGAAGTAGCAACTACGGTCGACCTGTTGACAGTAAGGATTGCTTCAGAGGTCGTCACTCTGGCCGTGTGGCTCAGCATCGCACGAAATAAGGCTTAATGTAGATGAAATGGCGGAGGTATTAGTTAAAAGTTTGCAGCCATTCATACAGAAAGCGTCAGGCAGCTTCCCAAAACTGCATGAAGTGCTGAGCTGTGAGAGCTCAGTGGAACAGTGAGGCTATTGTGAAGGCATTACAAAAAAGTCTCCAGGCCATTGCGACAACAGAGGTGACTACAAGAATATCTTGCTGCAAAACAACAGTATAAGAGTTTAACCTGCTGAACATTTGGGTCAATCCGTATAAAATCAAGTTACAAATAAACGTACGGGGCGTTCCCTACAAATTTGTAATAGAAAAAGAGGGATCCCATTTGGCTTTATCAATCATATACAAAGGCGGTAACTCATGACTGCCAAGGCTGGATTCACAGTGACACAGAAAACGGTTGTCAGTCGCTGTCATCAGAGGTCGTCCAATAACATCGGCCGATCTCCTTCGTTGGTTTTTGGCGAAGACAAGTTTAGTTTAGAATCTACTATATGTACGAAATAGATGAGACTTTAACCTCTTACGAAGGGAAGCGTACCACAATACCTCTATGCTTGGAGACGAGTGGCGAATTACTGCTTTTGCTGTCGCAAGGACTTCCATTGTACGCGAATGACTACCTATCTCGAAAAGAACGTAACCAGGACTGTACACTCTGTCCTCAGTTGTTGGAATAACGAGACAAATTTTACGAATATACTGAGTGACAGGAGAAACCTTTAGTTACATACTAGAGATAATTAGTGGTGACCTTGTAAAACAAGTTACACACACACTCTGTTTCGCTTTATTTATTTAAAATTGTGCAGACACTTGTCAATTCAATAACTATCATTCATCATACTTGAAAAAGACAAGCAAAATGCTTTGCATAAGATACTCTGAAGCGCTAAAGCACTGAAAAATGGAAAATTCATACCCTACATCACATTTGCAAGCCACTCCATGTAACAGAATTACCCCACTACTGGCATAAAACGCCAGTAAACCGTAAATCATAATTTATAGACGTCTAATGCCAATCTACCACAACCTAGAAAATATCCACTGCAGTAACTACTAGCGTAAGCTCTGCCATCCTTCTCACTTGAACAAATTAGTTTTTGAGTTTATAATGTAGGCCGAAACTTTCCAATTCAGATTTTGCTCACTTGTTGTTTTCAATTAACCTGAGATTTCAGTCCATAGACTCTGAAGTACATGCCGATTAGGATATTTCCATCGTACAATACAATACATGGTAGTGAGAGAAGTAAAGATTAAATAAAGTACAAAAACACAAAAAACTATGTTAATTTAAAAGAGCTGATATGAATCTGTCTGGGATTAAAATCTTTATATCCCATGTGAAGCCCAGTATATTTCAGCTCGTACGGCCTTATCATTTGCTGTTGGTAGGTTCTGTATCGTGCAAGGTTCGTCCAATTTCCTGAACACTTTTAGGTGTTGTGGGCCTTGCAGTTGTCCACATTCGCAGAGCTCGTCTGTACTGGTACAGCCCCATTTCTTCAGGTTTACTTTGCATCGTGATACACCCGACCTTAACGTATTCAGTGCTTTACCTACCGTGTGCGGGAATTCGGAGCCGGCTGCAGCTTCTTCCCTGGAGATATTCCCTGGTCTTTTTGGTTCCGAGTTTCGCCACAGTCCTTCTCGTCGTGCTTTAGGGGGTAGGATCAATTGCTTGTTTAGGTCATTGACGTTGGGGGTAGGGTCCAAACATTGGATGCGTGGAATCTGTTTCTTGTTTTTGTTTCCCGATTTCTGCAGCTGTTCTCCTTCTGATGTCTGGAGAGTCTATGCCCGTAGGTTGGTACAGCTGGTTTGTGGGAGTTGGGCAGAGGCAGCCTGTTATGATGCGTCTAGTCTCATTCAGAGCTATATTTAATTATTTTGCAAGGGTGGATTTTTTCCGTACAGGTGCCGAGTACTCCTCAACGGTTAAATCTAACACTAGAGCTGAAGTAAGGAGAATTGTAGGTTGTGCTCCCCATCTACTATTTGTGAGCTTGCGGGTGATGTTCCTGGCACTCACTTTCATCTTTGTGATCCTTAATGGTGAGAGCGCGGTCGAGTTTGATTCCTAGACATTCTGGTGTGTCGCAATGAGAGAGGTGCTGTTCCCTCCAGGTTATGTTGTTTTTTCTAATGGCCTTTCTACTGCGCAGGTGAAAAGCGCAAACCTGAGTTTTTGGTGGGTTTAGCTTCAGCTGGTTATCGTTATAGTTGTCAGCTAAATTCTCTAGCGCTGTTGCCAGTTTCCATTCCCCCTCTTCAAATGCTTTGCCCTGAGCAGCAATGACTGTATCATATGCGTATCTGAAGGGGCGAGCATTTCTTCTAATCGGCTGGTCATTGGTGTAGATGTACATCAGTGGGCAAGAACGCTACCTTGAGGAAGTCCATTTTTCTGGGTCTGCCATTCGGCTACTCTGTGTCAACAACTGAACAAAGTAGCGTCTGTTCTGCAGCAGGCAGTGGATGAATTGCGCCAATTGGTAATCCTTCGTGGTTTGATATTAGCTTATTATGGTTAATGGCCTCATATGCGGCTTTAAGGTCGATAAAAGCTGCACCTGTGGTTTTTTCCGTTCGTAGCCATAATATGTGCTGTGGGAGGTTCCAAATTTGTCCACAGTGTGACATCTCAGGGCGGAACACTGCTTGCTCATTAATAATATTCTGGTCTACTTGTGGGGAGGTGACTTTATAGAGCTGGCAGAGGAGAAAGATAGGAAGGAAATGTTTGGGATGTGTGGGACTCTTTCCAGGTTTTGGTGTAGCTACTATCTTTGCCTTCCGTCGCATCTTGGGGATCTTCATTTCGAGGACTCATTGGTTCATC
Source organism: Schistocerca cancellata (assembly GCF_023864275.1). Lineage (NCBI taxonomy): Eukaryota > Metazoa > Arthropoda > Insecta > Orthoptera > Acrididae > Schistocerca > Schistocerca cancellata. The sequence continues at coordinate 125,538,264 of NC_064631.1, forward strand.
GTAGCTAATAACCAACCGTATGGTAGCGGGTCGGATCATTTTTATTTGCTCTGGGCGTAGATCATCTAGTCCAGCAGCTTTACTATTCTTCCTTAGAGAGATGGAGACTTCTAATTCTTCCAAGGTAAAGGGAGTGCCTAGATGGTCTTTTTCTTGAGTGAATCTATGAAGCTTCTTTCTTGCACGTTTGCTATTGGTTTTGCCATTGAGTAATAGCTAATGTGCTTTTTAAATTAGTGTGACGTTATTGACGTTTTTAAGAAACTGACAGGCCCTCCGGCTATTCTGTGTCACGTATAGGCTTGTGATTAAGTTACACCATTTCGCTCTCCTCCAGTCTGATATGGCCTGAAGGAGTTCTTTTCCTGCCAAAAATCTTTCTTCTGTAAACGGGTTTCCGTCAAAGATCTGTTGGTAACGTTCCATGAGAACCTTTGAGTTTCCGTCGAGACTAGGTATATACTGTTGAGTGGTACTTAAGTAAATAAATTAGTGAAATCAAAGTGAACTAGAAATTAGAATATAAATGGAAAACTTGGTTTAGTTTGGAGAGTTACATACTGGCACACAGCGGGCCGAACAGCAGAGACAATGACCGTGAAGTCAGCAAGTTCCACATAAGCGGGCGCTGTCGATTCAGCCGTCAGGGCATCGCCCGACCGGCTCACGTGTTTCTCAGTTGTCGCATGTGAGCAAAGGCCCTCACCTACATCCCAAGAGCCAATGACCGACGTTAAGAAGATTCTTCGAGAAGCTTTTCAACGTGACAGAAGAGGCAATGACCGGCTCACGTGTTTCTCAGTTGTCGTATGTGAGCAAAGGCCCTCGCCTACATTCCAAGAGCCAATGACCGACGTTAAGAAGAATCTTCGAGAATCTTTTCAACGTGACAGAAGAGGCAATGGCCGTGAAGTCGTTCACCTCCAGTAAACTGAAGTGAATAAATACGCGAGACGCAGTGGGCCCGACAGATGTAGATGAAGACGAGAGGAAGACGAAGGCGAAGACGGAGACGAAGACGGAGACGAGCGACGAAGAAGACGAAGAAGAAGCGTAGCAGTTGTTTTAAGTTAGTTTCGGTGCTGAAGACCGTCATGCAAGAAGAGACTACCTCATGCACAGACGCACCAAGTCCGCCGCTGTAATGGAATAGCAAGCAGCAGCCTCAGTGCCAGAAGAAGAAGTTAAAAGGTATTTTGAAGTCTGATTTTACATACCCGGGTGACTCGTGAGGACGGGAAGGAGACGGCCTCACTTCAGCAGTCACCTGTGAGCTGGGATAAAGACCTGACAGCCGAAGACTGGCAAGCGGGAGTCCGTGGTTCGAGTCCGGGACACTGGCCTTCCCCCGCCGCGCCGCTCCGCTGGTCGACGCACAACACACGCGGCCGCTTAGAGAAGAGAAACACTGGGACGCCACATTCAAGGTATCACCATCCGATGCACGACGTCGCTCGCAATAATTAAACGGGACACCTCGCGCTGCGCGTCTCCGGTCAGCTGGGCGAGACGGCGACACGAGATACACACCGCTACGCGTAATCAGACGCCGCCGCCGCCGCCGCCGCCGCCGCCGCTGCCGCAGCAGAAGGCTACGCAAACGACACGGCTGCCGCTCTCCGAACCAGAACGTCCAGTAAGATAACAGCTGTACGAAACTTTCAATAAAAGTTGATGATGTTTCATTCGACCTCATACCCGAGCCAAGGAAGAACCCACCCTGCCCACATTTTGTAAGAGAGAAAAGTTTATTTATTTAATATTTTCACCCTGACAGAATGCTTGAGAATGCTCATCCTGACAATTGACAGCATCAAAAGAGAAAACCCAGTTACATTGAGTGACAGAAGTGTCACATTTAGTAACCACAACTGTTACATTTGATGTCAGAAGCCGTAGTAGTTGTTACAATACGTAGTTACACAACTTCGGGCGATGTTATTCCCCGGTCTTCCTGGTTCCGAGTTTCGCCACAGTCCTTCTCGTCGTGCTTTAGGGGGTAGGATCAATTGCTTGTTTAAGTCATTGCCGTTGGGGGTAGGGTCCAAACATTGGATGCGTGGAATCTGTTTCTTGTTTTTGTTTCCCGATTTCTGCAGCTGTTCTCCTTCTGATGTCTGGAGAGTCTATACCCGTAGCTCACGTCCTCCGTGTAGTCGAACATATAACACACGGCTACAACACGAACAAAGTCACAGGGTCCGTGTTCCTAGACATCGAAAAGGCTTTCGACCGTCTCTGGCACAAGGGACTCATACGCAAACTAATTCAATAAATGTGTCATATTTTGCGGAGATCGGGTCTAGGTTTACAGCTCTATGACACGTTCTTCGGTGAATTTGTCCCACTTGGCACTTTTAAAATGAAAATGTCTTTTGAACTGGTTGATTGCTGGCGTAACAACTGTTTGTACCAGACATGTTATGGCTCGATGTTGTGTACATGGGATGTGTGCTCCAACATCCTTCCTCGTTTGACGTTGTGCAATGTATTCGCGGACGAATATGTTATCAGGATTGTATCCGGGGTTCCACCTGTTGCTGTTAAAAGAGGATGGAAGTTTGGGACGGCGTTTTAACTTTAGTCTAGTTGGGTCTGCCCACGTTTCGAGGTCCTTTCCGCTTTTGTCTGTGCGCCTGTACCCACAGGCTGAGAGTTATGGCATCTGAAATCGCCCATTACTAGTTTAGTTGGTTGTTATCCGAAGTTGGATGGTTCATTGAGTCTGAACTCGCTGTTGGATGGCCTATAGACAGATGCCACTGTACAGAATAGTACCTCAACAGTCGATGGTGACCCATCAGTCTGCTGTGTTCGCTCAGCAAGATTGTTGAGAAGGTAATATTAAAACGTATCACTAGGCATTGCATCGGCAATGACACCCTAAGACCGGAGTAATTCGGCTTTAGGAATCACCATTCGACAACACAACAACTCTTCCGCGTAGTCGAACATATAACACACGGCTACAACACGAACAAAGTCACAGGGTCCGTGTTCCTAGATAGAAGGCTTTCGACCGTCTCTGGCACAAGAGACTCATACGCAAACTAAGCGAAGCTGGTTTCCCGGACGGACTCGTACGTTTCATACACTCATATCTCACGAACAGGTGTTTCAACACTAACATGCAGGATAAACAATCAACACAACATGGTATCCAAGCTGGAGTACCCCAAGGAAGCATCCTAGGGCCCACCTTGTTTAACGTGAACATTAACGACTTCCCAGCAACAAAAAAAAAAAACGACGTTAGCCTTCTACGCGGATGACACCGCCATCCTTGCGCAAGAATGGAAACCGTCGAACATCAATTCACGAATACAGACAGCACTTAGATCCGCTGAGCCTTGGTTGGAGCGATGGCGTATTAAAGTAAACGTCGACAAGTGCGAAGCAGTTCTGTTCACACGTAGACCGAAACTACTGCGCAAAACATTAACAGAGTAGACCGATAACACTACATACACGCCCAATACGTTTCCGAGAGAAAATCAGATACCTAGGTGTCTGGCTGGACCGGAAACTTACATGGGGGGAGCACATCGAGTACGTTGCCAACCGAGCGCACGCGAGGCGCCAACAGCTCTACCCAATGCTCAACAGGGAAAGCACACTGAATAGGAGGGTGTTGGAGTCCATATACATGACACTGATTAGACCTCTGATGACGTACGCAGCTCCCATCTGGGGATATGCAGCTCCTACACGACTGCGCCGCCTGCAGATCATACACAACAAAGTGCTACGGATCATTAGCAACGCTCCACGCTATACACGCACCGTGGATCTTCACCATGAATACCGCCTTCATACCCTCAAGGAAGCATTCAAAAAACACGCCACACGACTATAAAGGAACTCGAGACACTCGAAGAACCATCCTTTCATCCTCAATGTGGGAAACTGCGATCACAACCATAGGTGGAAGCACAAGCGGCCAAAGACACTACTAGCAAGGGCATAGCCACCTATGGTAAACTAACATACACAACAAGCGACAAACGTCGGCAAGCCCCTGCATATCAGCAACACTGACTGGTAATTACCAGCTGCTATCAGAGCCGACCAACAGGCCACAGCAGGGACACCGACGAGCTCGCCCACTGACGCACAAACAATTCGCCAACATCACCCTACACTGTGCATCCGATATATGACCTATCGGACACAAAAAAGATAATAAACCTAACTGTTGCAGGTTCCTGACGCTGAACGAGAGCTCTACACCGGCACCCAGCGCCAACCTCCGAGCAACACAACCGCACAACGTCAAAGGTATCGACATGCATGATACCCACTACTAACAAAGCCTACCCTTGCACGGCCTATCGCAGGCAGCAAGACATCCGCTACTGCTCTTACCACCCGACCTAACTATCGCAGAGGTTTTTTTTCCCTTGGCTCTTGCCTTGGCACTATTTTTCCTCTGCCCTTCAAACCGCAACCCTTCGTTCGACTTCGACCCAATCTATCTCCAAATGAGCTAATATTAATGGTTAACCTCAACCAGACGTACGCAAACATCGCAGTACCCACATCCTGCGACACCTCACATTAGTGAAAACTAACCCTTACGCAGAGATGGCAGTAGACCTATTGAGTTGGCCATCATGCCGGTGTGGGCGTGGAGGGGCTCCACCTCTCTAGAAAAAAAAATTGAGATGTCAGTTCTGCAGATATAATGTCTATGTCGATTTTGGAGAAGATTTCGCTGCCATATTAACCATGTGGTCCTTCAGTTACTAATTTCATTCTGTGGATCTTCGGTCTCCTATTGTTGGGACCACTCTGGGGCTCTTGAATTAGTAGGAGATCACAGTTGTGTCTTTTACATGCTTCACCGAGTAATACCTCTTTCTCCTGTGAGAGGCCTTCAATGTTTATGGACATTATCGTCAAAGTTGGCTTTAACAAAAGCTGTTTGGTGGTGTCTTGGTGCTGAAGGGATTGACCGCTAGGCAAAAACCTAACGTTGCCCAGGGGAAACCCGATCTTCGTCACGTTTTTCGAGAAGGCTCCTTTCATGTATCCCACTTTTTTGTTGAACACTTGACGAAAAGAATGAATTTTCACACTTCGCTGATATGGTACTTCCTGGCACACTAAAACTGTTTGCCACAGAGGGAATCAGTCTCAGGACCTTTCCTATTCGTGGGTAAGTGCTCTTCCAAATCAGCTACCCAGGCATTAAAGTATTAAATTCTGAAGCTGTTAAAATGAGCTAATTTATTAGGTGACACGTAGCATAATTTCACTTTGGTTCAACAGTGATGTCATTAATGTATCAAAACTACAATGTAAACCTGTAATTGTGCATAATGTGTGTCAGATGAAACTCTGTGACTGAAACCAGTTACGTAATAAATCATTTTAACAGCAGCTTTCTGTGGCTTACAATACGTCATATATCACTTACGTGAAAGCTACTGAGCACAACCAGCGCGATAGAGTAAACTTATCTTTATAATTAGTGTACTTGAAATGTCTAGCGACGCTATTAATATTTTTCACTGTTTCAGAATTATCGAAACTGAACATTGTCGTTTACTTGTATGTAACATTTCTCTTCTGAAGTGCTAAATTAGAATCAGCATGATCAATGGAAATAAAGTATACTCTATCATACACCTGGAGTAATTTATGCTGCCCTACGGAGTAAGCTTAATGGGTACAAAGCGTTGGTACAAAGAGTCTAATACACTGATTGTTTACTTGATTATTATTTACCATGCTAAACAAAATATTTAATTCTACATCTCACAAGGAATTTAAAATATGTGGACTAATTACTGGAAAACTATGGCCATGAAATATAGGTTTAAATAAAAATACCGGCTGAAGTGTTCGCTAATTTCATGGTTATATTTTAAACCCACCAGAAAGGTCCACGATTGTTTTGAAGAGAAAGAGATAAATGTTTCTACAGCTGAAGAAGGACATTTAATCAATATGGATGTTTAAAATGTTACTCTGTCGTTTTCGTTAATCTGAAGAGAAATACGGGAAATGGTGGAAGGATGGTAACCTAATCAGTCACCCACTGTTGAAATTAGACTATCAAGTCAATTCAAATTACAAGAAGATATGCATGCAACTGAAATAACAATGATTTTGAATTTAATTATTACATCTTCATTTTTTTATATAAGGTGGTACAAGCTGTGTGTAATGTTTCTGTGAGCTGAGCCTGCTGGCTGACTGTGATGAACCTGAGGGCGACGGGGGTAGAAGAGCCAGTAGGTCGTAAAACTGTTTCCCGCTAAAAGGCAGAGTCCCTGGAAGGTTTGCACTGTGTGATGGGCGCTGCTCGATATCCCGGTGATGGCCACAGAAGCTCGCAGGATGCTGAGAGCTTGGCAAGTTGTAAACCCTCATGGTGGGAAGTAGTAAAAACAATGACTTCTAAACAAGGTAGCGATCTTCAAGGTATGGGAAAACATAAGACACTCAGAGCGAGGGGAGTCCGCTGGTCTCAGAAGAGGAACGCATTAGCTGATGTGTAAATTTTGTAGGGAAGCCAAAGATTGGTTAATCAAAATAATTTTAGTTGCATGGATAACAATTTGCGAGTTTCTACATAGAGTCATTACGATTTGCCAAATTGTGAAAGCAATCTCACAGAAATACAGATTTTTTTATCTCTGCCCCACTCTAAGAGAGAAACTGTGTTACTGGTCAATCACTGTAGACCGTTTTAAGAGGAGGGAGATTGCTAACATTACCATGAATGTTTCATTGAATGGAACTTGAAAGATCCACAGCGACCGACTAATAATAATGTAGTACTGTCAGAGTCAGAAATATTTTAGGAAGGATATAGGGGCTTCGTCTTAGAGCTCTATAGAGGCAGGACTTTGCCTTCGTCCGCGCTTCCAGTAGACAACGCTTTAGCTGATGGTTGTTTTGAGATTCAGTCTCAGAGCTGATCACAGATGCTGGAGCTGACCTTGTAACTTTCAGGTGGTACTGTAACCATCCTCTGCGTTTGAGCTTTAGAACGATGGTAAGAATGCCCAGCATTTGTGTACGGCATGACGAGGCAGACGTATGATCATTATCTTTTTGACTCAGTGTTTTACTTTTCTGAATTAGTTCACACACTCAGCTAGTGTAGCGAACATGCGGTTAAAGACAGGAAGTCATCCTTAATTTTGTGACTCTCTCATTTAATATGTTAGCTAATTCTGTAGTCATTGGCGATTTATACAGGCACAGATAATTGTACAGCATTATTATTGTTTCCTTTCCAGTTCCAACCATCTGTGTTAAGGTATGTTCATCTATGTTAAATAACCCATTTGAACCACTGTGGTTTTAATAACTACTTCTATTATAGAGAGTGTAAATTTTAAGTTGTCAAACCAGAATAACTCGAAAAATAAGCTTAACATGAGAAAATGTGTAGAATCCAAAGTTGATTATTTTCGAGGGGGAGATCTACTGATGCTCAAATTAGCCCACCACCCAGCCCCCTGGGAGTGGGGTGGGAGGCAACTTAAAAATTTCAAATGGGAACCCCCATTTTTTATTGCAGAATCAGATTATACATAAAAAACTAAGTGCATTTTGTCTTAAACATTTGTTTTGATTCTAGTCAGTTGGCGCTGTAATTCAAGAAAATCTATGTTCTCGTTTTAGCCTGGAAAATGGTTATGGATATATAAAAAAATACTTATTTACTTTGTAAATTTTGATTCGCTAAAGCTAAAACTCTTCCTCTCTCTCCCTAGGGTGGGGTTTGAGAGAGACGAATTAGAGTTTTACAAATGTTGACAAAAATATTAATTTTTCCGCAGATTCGGATAAGTTTTGTTTGTTTCGTGGTCATGAGGCCACACAACTTTTAATTACCAAATATATCATCTGACTAGCTAACTAACTAACCGAACATTGTACTTACTAACAAGTGAACTCATTAACTCAAAGAGTAAACAAAGTAAAAGACTAAATGAGTAAAAGACTAACCCACTAGCTAACTAATGATGAACGTATTTCCGTTTAAGATTTGGTGGTCCAGAAAAGGACCGAGGGGTTTCGTTTTATTGTTGATTATTTGCAAATACTTGAAAGTAAATAAATTACGAAGTAAATAAGAATTTTTTATTTATCCGTAACCATTTGCCAAGCAAAAATGAGAACATGGATTTTCTTCAATTACAGCGCCAACTACCAAGAATAAAAAAAAAGTTTAAGATAAAATGTACCTAGTTTTGTATGTAGAATCTGATTCTGAAACAAAAAATGAGGGTTCTCATTTGAAATTTTAAAGCTGCCTCCCGCCCCACACCCAGGGGCAAGGGGTGGTGGGCTAATTTTAGCACCAGTAGATGTCCCTCTCGAATATAGACAACTTTGTATTCTACACATTTTTTCTTGTGGAGCTTATTTTTCGAGTTATTGTGGTTTGTCAACTTAAAATTTACACCCTGTCTCAAGTCAATGCGTTTTAGCAACAAAAATGACTTTTGACTTATTGTTTCATTCCATAATTACATGAAGACTTACTCATTATATCTCTGTGAGATACGGTATCTACATTTCGTGTGTGATTGGGCCACCAATGTTTGTATTAAGATGTGTCACATAATTATCCATTGTGCAACTTATGTTAAGCTATTCATATGATCTCAGCGGAAACTACCTGTTCACCAATGTCACTGGGTTCGGGTCTTAATGGAATTACAGGGGTATGGTTAAAGCTCAATAGCAACCTCACAAAGACTGTAGAGAGGGAAGGAAAATAGACTGCGATGTGGTGTGTACGAAGGCATAATGACTTTATATCTTAACTTAGATGTACAAGCGCAGATAAGGGATTTCCATAGGAAGTAACTTATATACAAGAGAGTTCAGTTCTTTCGAAAGCTTTCGCGTTGATAGCACGTCAGTTTAAAAACGTGGATTTCGAATGCAACAAACTGAAATACTTTAACATAATAGCTGTCTGGTATGAATGTGGCGATCAATAAAACGCCTGCAATACGAGCAATAACTGGGACAGAAGTATAGACAAATATGTAACTGGAGCTTAGTGCTTAGTTATTCTACAATCTCCCGAATCTAGTGGACCGACCAGATTTTTCTAGATAGCTGTTCAGAGCTATTTCCCACCAATTCTTGTCTAGGTTTAGTGCTGCAGAAGGAAACTGAAAACGTTACATGAAAAGCTCAAACAGAAACATCAATGAACACAGCCATCCTTTGCATCTCACCAACTGTCGCAATAAATGTAATAACCAGGAGAAAAGTGAAAAAAAATCCGACTTACAGAGCTTCGGATGTTCGAAGTTTTGTTTTGTGATGGATAGGATAAATCGGTAGAACTTTTACTGGAAATTATGTGAAAGGAAACGGAAGGAAGGAAGAAGAGCAGAATGATTAAATAACACTTGTTGCAGCAACTGTTTAACGTTAAAATAAGGATAAGTAAATTGGGGCCATAGTTGCAATAATAAATGGTAGCAGAAAAAGATACGGAAAGAATCGATTTAAGGTTGCTTTATCAACAGCGAATATTTACGTCTCCAGAAGCTGTGTCAGTTTTCCTTGCATTATAATGGTAGAGGCAGTATACAAAACAGAATAAACTGGTAATCTCACATAAATGTAAAATTACGAGTGAGTAGAGTTGTAATGCAGTACAAAACGTTGTAATAAAATTCAGAAGATGGTTAATAAAATATTTTCGGTATATAAAGGATATTTCTGCAGGTGCCTTAGAATGAAATGGTGTTCCTTTGGCCTCAAGTTCACTTGGAAATATGTAAAAATATTAGAGTTATTTAGGTATTATTAAACTTGACGTCATAGCAAGCAGTAAGTAGCATTAAAAAATGACCTGCTTTAGAATTTCTGAACTCTTCCCAGTTTTACAGGAGACACCCATTTTGTTGAAAAATTTCCTCAAAACGCTGTAAGTAGAAATAAAATACTACCATAACAGGCAGAGTACATTCAGCTGCATACAATGATTAACAACTATGCAACAAAGATGAACATAATATTTCCCATAAAGGGGTTAGGAGATTTCAGGCAATATAGTGACGTAAGTGCAATAAATGGCTACCTTAAATGTCGTGTACTCATTCCGTTACTGGTTCAAGAGAGAAAGTTCGTTTTCTGATGGTTTACCTGAGAAATTATAAAGGTAGCGGGCATTAAATACAGGAGCCTAAAGGAAACCAAACAGCAACATTGCAAGAGTCAAAGAACTCGAAAGGAAATAAACAGATCAGAAGATAATGAGACTGGGAGACAGCAATGAAGCCAATCCATAATGTTACTCAGTCTGTACATTGAGCAAACAGTAAACGGAAACGAGAAGGAATTTGAATTGTCATCGATGTTTCAGAGAGAAGGAATAAAAAATGGTTCAAATGGCTCTAAGCACTATGGGACTTAACATCTGAGGTCATCAGTCCCCTAGACTTAGAACTACTTATACCTAACTAACCTAAGGACACCACACCCATCCCTGCCAGAGGCAGAATTCGAACCTGCGACCGCAGCAGCAGCGCGAATCCGGATTGAAGTGCCTAGAACCGCTCGGCCACAACCGCCGTCTAAGGAATAAAATCTCTGAGTTTGTTTGCATGGGCCTCTTCTGCAGCAGCTGTTACATATCAGTAATTGCCTGTTTTTTTTTTTTTGCCTTAATACTGAAAACATGGTAACAACTGTTAAAAATTAGTACGTTTGCAGATGACATTGTAAAGCGGTGAGAGATGTGATACGACTTCAAAGATCAGTAGCACGCAATAAATATTGTCTTGGAGAGAGGCTGTATGATAAATATCGACAAAACTAAACAAAAGTTATGGAATGTAGTCTAATTAATCGGGCGATGCTAAGGGAATCATTTTAAGAAGTGAAGCACTTAAAGTATTAGATGAGTTTTGCTGCTACGGAACCAAAATAACTGAACATTTCCGAAGAAGAGATGACGTGAAAACCCACTGACAGCAGCGGGAAAAGCATTTCCGAAACGAAATGTTAACATTGAATGAAAAGTGTGTCAAGAAGTATTTTCTGAAGTGTAGTGAAACGTGGACTATAAACAGCTCAGACGAGAAGAGGAGCAGTTGATATGTCGTGTTACAAAATAATAATGAAGATTAGAAGATTTGATCGAGTAACTAGGGTAGAGCTACCGAATAGAAGTGAGGAAAAAAAAGCCACATTGTGACTAATGGATCGGTTCATACGACGCAGCCTGAGATATCAGAGAATGATGGTAAATAAAAGGAGATGAAGAGGAAGATCCATTCTTCACTTCAGTATGTAGCTTCAAATGTTTGAGTAAGGGCCAGCCAAACGAAATTAAGACAAATGGAAAGAAACAAGTAAACTCTTTATTATTTGAAAAGTAGTCACCAAAAATGTTTTCCCACCGTCCGATAAAACGGTCAATTGCTTCTTGACGGCCGAGAGTATCTTTCTTCAGGGCTCCCAAAATATAGAGATAACCCAGGGCGGAAATCGAGACTGTGTAATTGCTTCCTCGGAAACTTCTGCAGCCTTACAGTAGGATAGATGCAGTAAAAGTTATGGTGAATACTTTCACAATAATAAATAGACTAATTACTTTTTACATCTGTGTAGATTTCATGTGACTGCCCTCTCGTACATAGCAGCAGTTATTTAGATATTAAGGTGGGTAGAATAGGGTATCGCTCGATTTTAGAACATGATCTTTTTTCAATAATACAACAAACAAACTACAAAACAAAATTTAGAACTTTATAGCACACCGTTAAGTTTGTAGTATGTAATTTTAAGTAAAAATCTTTCACCCTGGGGACACTCAAAGACATGACGAAATACCTTCGCGAAGTACGAGGTCTGTTGGTGGGAGGTCTGAACGCTACAATCGTAAACCTAGAACAGAATTTTAAAAACTGTTTGAAACTGATATATATTCTGCCAGAGTAAGTAGGGACATTAAAAATAACTGTTTTCTACAAAATGACGGTACTCTGAGATAAAAGTGTGTCTTTTATGCGGAGATAGTAAATGTACCAGATATTTGAGGTATTGCTTCGCTAACTGTTTTGATGAAGAAATATTCGGCAAAATTGTTGATCTGGCTTCCAGAGCACCGCTTTAATCTGTCAGGAAGCTTCATTTTAACCGTCACTGCACTGTACGGCGATAATTTCCTGCCCTCTTGCCATGTTGGTGATTTTGCCATATGAAAAGGCCATCAGAGTGGTATCGTTGTTGCTACACGGGACTGATTTCTGTCTGCTAACTGGCGCGACATTAAAACAATAGCGACATGAAAAGAATATGATTCAGCTTCCTGGTGGCGTGAGTAATTGGACACCTACAACGACGAACCGTATAACAATTACCGGCATTTGTTTTCTTAACTCGATTCTGAGTCTGTCACACGCGTAGGGGGCATGCGTTGATAAAGTATTTTGGGCTATCATTTCTGCCCTTTTAAATGAGATACGTTTATTACAATTTATTTTTCATTTGTTGTGTCTGTTAGGCTGCAATCCCGCGTTACAATCAGCATGCGCCACACCAGCTGCTGTTCAAAATAAATTTTAATCAAATTAATTTCCACTGCGATGTAATTTGCTTTCAGATGTTGACACAGCCTTTTGAAAATAAGCGAGACGTATCCTGCGAATTGCGAACAACTTCAATCGCGTCGTTTTAGCAAACGCACGCTAATTTGCGAACTTGTGAAGCCGTACACGCTGTTCGCAATAAACAGAAGTGCAGCGGGAGGATGTAATATTGAATGGTTGACTAACACGGCTCGGCGGAGCAGAAAATCAGAGCCGCGTGGCATCCACGTACCGCCCAACGGAGCAAGTTTTTCATATGTGTTTTGACAAAACTGTGACGTATCCACTGACGTAAGCCTATGAACACCTGCCTCTGTTCACATGACAACGCTCGCAGTAAATGCAACGAAGAACAATAATTACGAGCAAAAGTTTAAAAAATTAAGACTAACATTCTCACTCGCCATGTAACACGAATGTTTTTAATGGATTAAGAAATTGAGCATTTTCTTCTGGTGTCAAAAGCCAAACATACATCGAGGCGACAAAAGTCATGAGGTACTTCCTAATATCGTGTAGAACCTCCTTTGCCCGACGTAGTGCCACAGATCGACGTGGCATGGACTCAACAAGCTGGAAGGCAGCTGCAGAAATACTGAATCTTGCTACATTCTGCCCTCCATAACTGAAAAAGTGTTTTCAATGCAGGATATTCCGCACAACAGACCTGTCGATTACGTCCCATAAATTTTCTATGGGATTCATCATGTCGGGCGATATGGACAGCCGCATCATTCGCTCTAATTCTCCAGCATATTCTTGAAAATCATTCATCATAAACTGTGGTCGTGTGACATGACGTCGTTGTTTGGAAACATGAAGTCCACGAGTAACTGCTGATGGTCTCCAAATAGCCGAACATGGCCGTTTCCAGTCAATGATCGCTTCAGTGGGACCAGAGGGCTAAATCCAATCCATGTAAACAAAGCCCACAGCATTATGCAGCCAACATCAGTTTGCACAGTGCCCTGTTGAGGTTTCCGCCCCACTCGAACCCTACCATCAGCTCTTACCAACTAAAATCGGGACTAATATGACCAGCCCGCGGGGTTTTCCAGGCCTCTAGGGGCTTACAGATAGGGTCACGAGGCCAGGAAGGCGCTTTAGGCGATGTCGCGCTATTAGCAAAGGAACTAGGGTCGGTCGTCAAATGCCAGAGTCCATTAACGCCAAATTCCGCCGCAGTGTCCCAACGGATACGTTCGTCGTACGTCGCACATTTATCTCGGCGGTTATTTCACGCAGTGTTGCTTGTCTGTTACCACTGACAACTTGTAACACCACAGCTCTTTTGCTGTATGGATTTATTTTGTTTTTTTGCTTTATTTAATGTCACATTGTTGATCGTCTGTAAATGTGTTTCAATCGATAACATAAAATTGTGTACTCTTTTCTTTGTCAAACCTTTGATGTCGTGATTTGATTCTATGCAAAGTAGTGTATCTGCAATTTATATTCTTTGTCCCATTTGGAGGGAACAAAACTTACTGTATATGATTGTAATTTAGTGTGAATAATTTTTTGTAGAGACGTCAATATGTGTAAATGTTTTGTTTTATTTAATACATTTTGTTGCTGTTATGTAAATTGCTGATCCTCACTTAGGGTTCTTAGTTAGTTTGTATGTAAATGGTGTAGTGGTTCCCCTCGGGAACGGAACTGTGTAGCGCGCGCAAATTGTGGTTGGCCTAGGTGGAAAAAGTGGAACTGATAGTCAGTCGGGGACGAGCCAGGAGTCGGAGACGAGCTACGAGTCGGAGACGAGCTACGAGCCCGTGCACTGCCGTGTAACAGATGCATATTGCGCTGGTTCCGAGAGAGGCTTTTCCTGCTACTTTGCAATGCCTCGGATGGATGGATAAATAGCTGGAACTATTCTGGAGTTTGTATCTGTCGTCGCCACCAAGAAATGACAGAGTCCAGCAATTCTGTCTGTGAATCCACCTACCAACATGCAGTTGCCACCGCGTTGCGCAATCACTGTAACGTAATACTATAATGATGTACAGTGAAGGATCAGCTTAATGGACGTGCTAATGTGCTGAAATATAAGGTAATTTGTATCTGAATTTATGTACCTACCTTGATTTTTCTCCTCATCATAACACCTCTCAGGTTCCTCTCCGTTTGAGCTAAAGTGATATCCGAGTGTCCTTACTAAAAGAAATTAAAGCCTAGAGTTTTGCTAATTAATGCCTCTTGAACTTCGTATAAAGAAAGTTAAAGTTAATGTGGCAATAGAGTGAGTTAAAGTAAATGTTATTTGCTCAAAATAATTTTCCTATTAAAACTGCTATTTAAAGTGCTGTTGCTAACTTCAGTATTAAAAGTTCTTAAGACTGAGGCTTATAAGGCAAATGAACACATTATTGTCTGTAGTAAATTCTAAAAGGTGAGTCAGTTTCTTGCAATTTGGTCAGTGTTGTGTTTCGCTGTAGTAAAAGTGAGAAAACTGCAATAGTAGAAAACTATATGTTCATGATTGCTAAGTGTTTGTCTCTCGTGTGTATCAGAAGTGCATATTAATAGTAATGTTATAAAGACCATTCACTTTGTGTAAGTCCTGAAAGTAATAGTGTGTTTCGCTATCTCTTATAATTTTGCAAATAGTTTGTGCTGCTCTAACTGTTAGCTTCAATATTAAAACATATGTGTGTGTCAGAGTTCATTGCACTCGCGTGTGGCTAAATCTAGGTTGTGTTTGTCCGTTATAGTTACTTATACCTACTTTCTTAAACGAGAACGTTAATCTTTCTCTTGCCTAATTAGGCTGGCGACCGTTTCCCTTATTCTATAAACAGTATAGCTAGGCAAAATTTTGTTTGTTACTATTCAAATATTTACGTAATTCTGACTTTCATTTCCGATAAGCCACCTCCGTTAGGAACAACACGGTCAACCTAGCAAAATTCCTCTCAGAGGGTAACACTGTCCTGTTGCTTTATACCACTATTAATCCAACAAAATAATTCTGTTTTGCAAATAGCCTCCAGTTTTGAGGTTATGGTATAACAGTAGTAGCAGACGGGAGTGTTATAAACTCGACGCAAACGCCACTGTTGTCGGTCGTTAAGTGAAGGCCATAGGCCACTTCATTGTTCGTGGTGACAGGCAATGCCTGAAATTTGGTATTCTCGGCACACCCTTGACACTGTGGATCACGGACTATTGAACTGTCTAATGATTTCCGAAATGGAATGTGCCATGTGTCTATCTCCAATCACTACTCCGCGTTCGAAGTCTGTTAATCCCCGTCGTGTGGCCATAATCAAGCGTCGGAAACCTCTTCACATTAATCATTTCCATACAAGTGACAGCTCCGACAATGCACAGCCCTTTTATAGCTTGTGTACGCGATACTACCGTCATCTGTGTATGTGTATATTGCTGTCCCATAACTTTTGTGGTGGTTGTGGTGGTGGTAAGTTCCTATGGTATCAAACTGCTGAGGTCGTCGGTCCCTAGGCATACACACTACTTATCCTAACTTAGACTAACTTACGCTAAGAACAACACACCCATAGTCGAGGGAATACTCGAACCCCCGACGGCGGGAGTCGCGCGAACCGTGGCAAGGCGCCTAGACCACGTGGCTACCCAGCACGGCTTAACATTTGTCACCTCAGTTGTAAATGAACGGCACCATTGCTCGTTGTTAATTCTGTAGTATAAAAATGTTTTATTTGCTGTTAGACATTTAGCCCTTTGGTTGCACAACAGTTTTAATTTGCGGTGACATGTCTTGTGTGGTGTTAATAAAAGCATCAGCTAAATTCAGTGCCTTTTCCTCAATCGCCGGCCGCGGTGGTCTCGCGGTTCTAGGCGCGCAGTCCGGAACCGCGCGACTGCTACGGTCGCAGGTTCGAATCCTGCTTCGGGCATGGATGTGTGTGCTGTCTTTAGGTTAGTTAGGTTTAAGTAGTTCTAAGTTCTAAGGGACTGATGACCACAGCTGTTAAGTCCCATAGTGCTTAGAGCCATTTGAACCATTTCTTCAATCTCGTATCTCATTGTCTTCACGTTGAAGGTGTGTCTTGATATGTCCTCTACACCCAAAGTTTCTGGATCATGTCAATAATGTACCTATTCTACCTGTTTCTTGGCGGAGGACACTGGTTGACAACTTCGCTCCCATTTTGTTGACGTCAGTGAAAAACTTTAACGTGTTATTTGTGGGAATATGATTATGTCAAATAGTAAATGCGCAATGGTACCCGTTTTTAACTTGCGAACTAATATTAATCACTCGGAATGTCGACAGCAACTGTTAATGTATAAACCCATTAACGCTTAGCCCATTTTGGTCAATCATCTTACACACTACGGGGAACACTGAAAACAGTTCATTAATCTGCCTGTTATTCACGGGTGATACTCGCAGTTTTCTCGGACTGTCAATATAAATATCACGTTCGTCAAAACCTGACGGTTCCATGCACAATGAACCTGACCACACGCCATTCCTCCGTGACTGTCACTACCACCACTTCCTACAGCTGCGATATTCGGAGGTGCCAGGCCAGCTCTCTCTTTGCACAGTGTGTCCACTTGCCTTTCACGCTCTGCTCATTTGAACAAACAAGCGTTCACTGTGGTAAAACACGCGTGTCTCAGGAGTCAGTCTGACGAGGGCAACATCTTTTTGAGCAATTCTTTTTTGTACTGTCTTCTTATAATCAAAAAGCGGAAACAAAGAGGTCCTGAGGCCAGTGACCAATCCAGGTACTACTTTAGATATTAAAAATTACCGAAATGTGTGTTAATAAAAATGTGAGGTATCATCTAAGATGTCCGGAGATACGGTCACCTAACAACCTGTCCCAGACTGACGTAGACAATTGAGTGTCCAAGATTAATCCTGTACCACGAAGACCACAAGACACTGAAACCCTAAAGGAACCAGTACAGGCATGCGTATTCAAAAACAGAGGTGTGTAAACAGGCAGAATAGGGCGCTGTGGTCGGCAACGCCTATGTGAGGCAACAAGTGTCTGGCCCAGTTGTGAGATCGGTTACTGCTGTTACAATGGCAGGTTACGCAGATTTAAGTGAGTCTGAACGTGGTGTTATAGTCGGCGCACGAGCGATGGGATATAGCATCTCCGAGGTACCGGTGAAATGTGTAGTATCCAACACGACCATTTCACGAGCGAACTGTGAGTATCGGAAATCAGGTAAAACATCACATCTCAGATCTTCCTACGGTCGGAAAAAGATCCTGCAAGAACGGGACCAACGACGACTGAAGAGAATCGTTCAACGTGACAGAAGTGCAACCCTTGCCCAAATTGCTGCAGATTTCAGTGCTGGAACATCAATAAGAGTCAGCGTGCGACCATTCAACGAAATATCATCGACATGGCCTTTCGAAACTGATGACTGCACCACACAAAGCTTTACGCCTCGATTCATCAGTCAGTACCGACATTGAACTGTTGATGACTGGAAACATGTTGTACGGTTGGACGTGTCTCGTTTTAAATTCTATTGAACAGATGGACGTGAACGGGTATAGGGACAACATAGTGAATCCATGGACCCTACATGCTAGCAGGGGACTGTTCTTGTTAGTGGATGCTCTGTAATGGTGTGAGGCATGTGCAGTTGGAGTGATACAGGACTCTTGATACGTCTAGATACGACTCTGACAAGTGACACGTACGTAATCATCCTGTCATATCACCTGCATCCATTCATGTCCATTGTGCATTCAGGACGACAATGTGACACACCACACATCCACAATTGCTACAGAGTGGCTCCAGAAACACTCTTCTGAGTTTAAAACACTTCCACTGGCCACCAAACTCCCCAGACATGAACCTTATTGAGAGTAACTGGGATTCTTTGCATCTCAACCCCCTCATCCCTGCAGGACTCATGGCGTCAGTTCCCTCCAGCACTACTTCATACATTAGTCGAGTCCGTGCCACTTCGTGTTGTGGCAATTCTGCGTGCTCATGGGGGCCCTACACGGTATTAGGCAGGTGTACCAGTTTCTTTGACTCTTCAGTGAATATTGCTGAGTATTATCAAAGCTACGAAAAACTGAAAACACTGAACATCTACAATGCACTGAGTTTACTGAACTGTGTTCAGAACTCGCATATTTACAGATGGAGCAGAGCTGAGATCGAAAAAAGAGAAGCTGCTGAATATATCATTAGCTAGTAGATGAATTTAAGTAATATGAAAGACAATTGGCGACAGTAAAAGAATAATCCGAAGACGATGAGGGTATGAATAGGAAGATATTTAGTTGTACGAAGATATTCTTCATAACAGACGTTACGTTTCTTAACAGCACAAGCGATTTCTGAAGGATATCTGACAGCAAGGAAAGTCGAATACTGGAAATTATGCGTTACAGCATGTAGGTAAGAAAATAAAGAGGAATGCAGACTATCCAGTTAGTTATTTCCAAAAGTGTCACAGAAGTGAATACCTAATATGAACCACCACTTCAGTTAGATACCACATCACCTTGCAGCACCCTCCTGTACCCTACTGAAATCAGATTAACAAATTATTTATATAGTACCGGCTCTGACGAACAATGAATAATGACAAATACGAACACCAGTTTTATCATTGGCACGTTTAACATTTGAGGAGACATTAGCTGAAATGTCATACCAACAACTTTTCTAATTTTTTGTGTGGAGTAGTGGAAATAAAAAAAAAAAGGTTCTGCAACAGTGAAGACATATGGTGACAGTAAACTACGGCTTTTCACTGTTTCACAGACCGATTAACTCTTGTAATATCGCTTCCGTGGTGTTGTCAGTATGCAGTTAATCTCAGGCATACAATTTGAGAAATTATTCCTATGGGTTCTCTCAAATTTTTCGCAGGCGAGTGTGTTGTACCTGGAGGATAGTGTACCTAAGAATACGAGATGTCTCCTGGTCAGTACTTCGCACTTATGAATAATTTTATAGTCACACTATGGTAGGTGCAGTAGAGTCATTATCAGTTTCTAGCATTTTCTACTACTTCTTGTTGCTGTTAGGTATGAGGCTGAGTTTTGTTCACCATTAGTAAATATATTGCATTCCACATATTTAGGCAGTGTAAAATATGTTCCTGTGGTTTGAAAAACATACTTAATTCTTCAGTTACAGCATTTCATGCTTAGTAAAATTCTATGTATTTGTTGTGGTGTCACCGCCAGATACCACACTTGCTAGGTGGTAGCCTTTAAATCGGCCGCGGTCCGTTAGTATACGTCGGACCCGCGTGTCGCCACTATCAGTGATTGCAGACCAAGCGCCGTCACACGGCAGGTCTAGAGAGACTTCCTAGCACTCGCCCCAGTGGTACAACTGACTTTGCTAGCGATGGTTCACTGACAAAATACGCTCTCATATGCCGAGACGATAGTTAGCATAGCCTTCAGCTACGTCATTTGCTACGACCTAGCAAGGCGCCATTACCAGTTACTATTGAGATTATGCATAATGTACCATCAAGAGCGATGTTCACCATTTATGGATTAAAGTTAAGTATTCCAGCAGCAACGTACGTTTTTTGCTGAAGTCTAATTTCCTTGTCCTGTTCCAGACCTCACGCCAGCCTGCGTGAGCTAAAACGCGTGCCTTTCGGCTTCCTCTAGTATACTGGGTTGGCTGTCTTGCCAACCCACAACATTTGTGAAACTAGTTATATAACACGTGGACAGTTAAACTATTCTTCTTCGTTTGTGCACTGTCTTTTACTTTGAAACGGATGAAGGTTGCTGTAGGACTGTGGTACATACACTGTGTTCAAACATTATGAATTATTTCAAACATTATCAATTACCTCGCAGAAAGCAATCTATCTCAACACAGTCACCGCGATTAAGAAAAGTTTGTTTTTGTGCCACACTTCTTACCATTTATGCTCATGGAGTAATGACTGCTATCAGAAGGGGGTTTCAAACTCATTCCTAATTTCTAGATTTCCAGAAGGCTTCATGGGTCTTTCCTCACAATCGGCTTCTATTGTGATTTTGTGTATATGGAGTATCGTCTCAGTTGTGCTACTGGATTCGTGATTTTCTGTCAGGAAGATCGCTGTTTGTAGTAACTGACGGAAAGCCATCGAGTACAACCTACAACGTAGGAGATATGTGGCGTTTCCCAATGAAGTTCTGTAAGCACTCCACACAAATAATTTTGGAGACAACATGCGCAACCCTCTTTGACTGGTTGCACATATCTCTGTCATTTACAGCATAGCAAATCAATCAGAAGATCAATGATAATTGAAAACCGATTTAGACAAGAAATCTGTATGGTTCGGATTGTGGCAATTGACTAAATAATGAAAACTGTGAGGTCATCAAGATGAATACTAAAGAAATCTATTATGTTTCTGTTACACAATAAATCACACAAATATAAAGGCTGGTAATTCAACTAAATCCCTGAGAATAACAATAACGAATAACCTATACTGGAATGATCACGTAGATAGAAGACGTAACAAATCTATTTAAGAGACTGCTTGCACTACGCCTGCCCTTCTTCTACTAGAGCATTTCTGTACGGCATGGGATCCTTATCAGGGCTTCGATAAATTTCAAAGGAGGAAAGTTTGTTATTACTAAAGTGAAATAAGTGAGAGAGTCTCCCGAATATGACACGTGAGCTAGGCAGGCAATCATTAAGACAAAGGCGTTTTTCGATGCGGTGAGACCTTTTCACGATATTTCAATTTCCTACTTTCTCCTCTGCGAAAATTTTTTGTTGAAGCCCACCTACATAGGGAGAAATGATCATCGCAATAAAATAAGGGAAATCAGAGCTCGGACGTAGAGACTCAAGTTTTCGTTTCCCCCCACGCTGTTCGAGAATTGAATGGAAAACAAATGCTGTGACAGCCAGTCCCTTAAATGTGAAATGGAGAGTAGTCATTTAGATGTAGATATAGATGTACATGTCTTCTATCACGGACCTTGCAATAACTGAGTTTCTTTAATATTTTAGCAGTTAAGGATTGCCTTCAAAACGTATATTTGTGTTAGTTTCCAATAGCTACTATTTCAAAATATATTTAACTTGTAACTGGTTTTGGATAGTACTTCTACTTACCTTGATTTCACTTACTTATTATTGGTGTGTATAACAGTACTGATGCAAGAAACGGATTAATTCACCGAACTAACAAGATGTTCTCAATCGCAAACCTTTAAGTGTCAATAAAATACACTCCTGGAAATGGAAAAAAGAACACATTGACACCGGTGTGTCAGACCCACCATACTTGCTCCGGACACTGCGAGAGGGCTGTACAAGCAATGATCACACGCACGGCACAGCGGACACACCAGGAACCGCGGTGTTGGCCGTCGAATGGCGCTAGCTGCGCAGCATTTGTGCACCGCCGCCGTCAGTGTCAGCCAGTTTGCCGTGGCATACGGAGCTCCATCGCAGTCTTTAACACTGGTAGCATGCCGCGACAGCGTGGACGTGAACCGTATGTGCAGTTGACGGACTTTGAGCGAGGGCGTATAGTGGGCATGCGGGAGGCCGGGTGGAAGTACCGCCGAATTGCTCAACACGTGTGGCGTGAGGTCTCCACAGTACATCGATGTTGTCGCCAGTGGTCGGCGGAAGGTGCACGTGCCCGTCGACCTGGGACCGGACCGCAGCGACGCACGGATGCACGCCAAGACCGTAGGATCCTACGCAGTGCCGTAGGGGACCGCACCGCCACTTCCCAGCAAATTAGGGACACTGTTGCTCCTGGGGTATCGGCGAGGACCATTCGCAACCGTCTCCATGAAGCTGGGCTACGGTCCCGCACACCGTTAGGCCGTCTTCCGCTCACGCCCCAACATCGTGCAGCCCGCCTCCAGTGGTGTCGCGACAGGCGTGAATGGAGGGACGAATGGAGACGTGTCGTCTTCAGCGATGAGAGTCGCTTCTGCCTTGGTGCCAATGATGGTCGTATGCGTGTTTGGCGCCGTGCAGGTGAGCGCCACAATCAGGACTGCATACGACCGAGGCACACAGGGCCAACACCCGGCCTCATGGTGTGGGAAGCGATCTCCTACACTGGCCGTACACCACTGGTGATCGTCGAGGGGACACTGAATAGTGCACGGTACATCCAAACCGTCATCGAACCCATCGTTCTACCATTCCTAGACCGGCAAGGGAACTTGCTGTTCCAACAGAACAATGCACGTCCGCATGTATCCCGTGCCACCCAACGTGCTCTAGAAGGTGTAAGTCAACTACCCTGGCCAGCAAGATCTCCGGATCTGTCCCCCATTGAGCATGTTTGGGACTGGATGAAGCGTCGTCTCACGCGGTCTGCACGTCCAGCACGAACGCTGGTCCAACTGAGGCGCCAGGTGGAAATGGCATGGCAAGCCGTTCCACAGGACTACATCCAGCATCTCTACGATCGTCTCCATGGGAGAATAGCAGCCTGCATTGCTGCAAAAGGTGGATATACACTGTACTAGTGCCGATATTGTGCATGCTCTGTTGCCTGTGTCTATGTGCCTGTGGTTCTGTCAGTGTGATCATGTGATGTATCTGACCCCAGGAATGTGTCAATAAAGTTTCCCCTTCCTGGGACAATGAATTCACGGTGTTCTTATTTCAATTTCCCGGAGTGTACTTATTTCTAGGTACAGTACCATGTTGAACCTGGGAACTTTTTTTCACAGTTGCTCAAAAATGGTTCAAATGGCTCTAAGCACTATGGGACTTAACATCTGAGGTCATCAGTCCCTTAGACTTAGAACTAACATCTGAGGTCATCAGTCCCCTAGACTTTGAACTTGCGATAGTAGCGGTCGCGCGGTTGCAGACTGAAGCGCCTAGAACCGCTCGGCCACAACGGCCGGCGTTTAATTACATCCACACGGTGTCAGTAGAGGTGATAGTGGGACAATAGAGGGCTAAATTTATACTGTAGCTAGAGAGAGTTGATCGAATAATGATCCATTGTAGTATTAGGCATAGTCAAATAGCTCGCTTGTTGGTAGTAGGGCAACGAGATCCAAATGGAGAGTATTTGACGCGGGACGTACAGTTCCGCTACTTGCCTTACAACCAATGGAAACCCCGTAAAAACTGATGTTAGAACCGGTCGTTGGGAACAATGTTTAATTTAATTCTGGGACAACATGTCCCATTCACAAAATGGTAAGCGTGGTGTATGCGAAAATGAATTTGTTTATGTGTATACGGAGTAAAGCCGTTGAATTGTCCGACATGTGCCGTATGCACCATTTTATGTGATTAGGCCATAAAGACATTAATACATTTGCAGTCAATAGCTTTCTAGCTGAGAGCAGCAGCCATAGAAAGTCCACCTCTCCTAGTGTATCTACGCCTATCCATTTGTAACACCTTTGCCTATTCTTGACTGCTGTAGTGAGGTAAGCATTCTCTGTTCTTAAGAAGTAGACACATTCCAGACTCAAATGATTGCCCACTGATTGTAATTCAGTAGTTCAATGCACAGATTTCCCTCGAGGCTGTACCGCATAAGACGGTACTGGAAACGTTCTGCTGTGGCACAACGTCCGAGCTACGTCAGCAGTTTAGTTTCATTTAGTCGTTCAAATGGCGCGTTGCTCAATAAGGAAATGTACATCCCCCCCTGACGTCCGTTGTCACCTCTCTAGGATATCATTGGACTGGCAAAATATCCTATACACATCTCACCATGGAAGGCACACATTATTTTCGACACCACCCAAAAGTAACTTAATTTAACTTGTATCCTCAACATACCACGTGCCTGAGACATGCGGCCCATACATGCACGCCAATAGTCGGCATGCGAAAGAAATTTTATAGTTTGCGAAATTTCTGTCGCAGAGACACCACATTTGGGTCTCCAGTTTCGCAGCTAGAATTTCTATTGATCTGGAAATTGTTTATACGCGTTCCATTTGTGCATTCTAATTCCACGGAGAGGTTATCGACATCTAAGAAATTAGGAATTCTCCTGTTCGTCCATTCAGGAGCAATATTCCCCTCAGCACGCTGTCAGTGGCTGTCAGTGTGCAAGTTAGAAAGTGCAAATTTCTAACGACACAGTTCTTAGGCAGCTGTAGGAATGGTGGAGTGCTTCCACAAATAGACCCAAGCTAGACATAGCTTCTACAAGAGGAGGAGCAGGATGCGATGTAAATTTATGAGATATATACAGTACTGTACTTGATGTTGCTATCCCTGAGGATTTTTACTTCTCAAAGTTCCTAAATGATGTATGCTCTAAAAATGTTCTCCACAGGCCTACTGTTCCAGTGTTATGAACTTAAGACTGATTCTAATTTAGCCCAAATATACGTAATCAGTGTCATAACAAAAAATGTTTGTGATATGTCTGTCGATTAACGGACCCGGCAGATGACGTACCTAATTACAATTTTTAAATTCAATTCAGTGTTCACCACAAACAAGTGGCCTTTTTTAATTAATTCAGTAATTAAAAATGGTCGTCAATGTATATCAATGTTTTCGTGATTGATTGAATAATTACAGTGCAGTACATTAAAGTTTTGTTGCCTTGCATGGACGATGACTTTCTGTTTCACGTAAGTGCCAGGATATTTCAAATGACTGACTTGATTTATGAAAGCTGCCCGATTTTCGTAGAATTAGTGTATGTCGTTCTAGATTGTTCGTTTCGTAACGAGAACAACAAACTGATCTCGCAGATGATTACATTCTGGGAGCTTCTTTTGTTTATAATGTGACATTATTCAAGGGAGACTCAGTATACCAGCGTGTGTTTATATGATGCAAAGATTTCTTTTTGCTTGAAAATTGTCCACTTAATTTTCTTTGGACTATGTTGGATATGGCATTCTGCTACAAGACAACCAAGGCGTGGTTTCATACTTTTAAAGGGCGCATATTATATTAGTGAGATAATGGATAGGGTACAGGAATCAAGGCCAGGTAGTTAATCTTAAGAGTGGTGATAAAAGTGAGAAAGGTAACATGTGGGTTAGTACGAGAGGAAACTCAGAAGCAGCTCTAGTGGCAGAACACGGGATTTAAGAGTTAATTGGCATATCAATAATGAGATGAAAACCGACAGCGCAATGCCGACAGGAACCAACACAACAGATCTGCCATTCGTTGTGTGAAACGAAATTGTAGATCACACGAATTTTCAATTCTTGAGTATATAAAAACATGATATTAGAGAAACGAAATATCTACGGACAGGAAGAAAACACTCGAGCGTTTGGTTTGTGGAAGAACGGAAAGCAACGTAAGATGTTTCAGTAAAAAGTGCATAGCTGTTAATAAGATGAAGTAGCTGAGATAGTGGAAATCGTGTCGAGACATGAAGCGGTTTAATATTGGCAACATATCAAGATACACCGTTTTCCGATTGTATCTGCATCACCATCCTCATCCACACTGTGCTTGACATAGGGTACTTCTCATTGTGCCAGCTATTAGGGCTTCTTCCCGTTCCATTCAAGTTTACGCTGATGGAAGAAAGATTCCTCCAACGCCGCTGCGCGCGCTATGATTAGGCTAATCTTGTCTTCACGGTCTCTACGGGGTTAATATGTAGAATGTTGTACTATATTCCTAGATTCATAACTTAAAGCTGGTTCTTGAAACATCATGTGGTTAAGAATTAAATTTTTTTAGCATTTCAGTGACGCTATACCATGGGCCAAACAAACCGCAGTCAATCGTCCTGTTCTTCTTTGCGTACGTTCAGTATCGTCTTCTGGTCTTAGTTGGTACAGGTCCCACAGAACTGAGCAATATTGTAGAACGGATCGCATGAGTGTTTTGTAAGCAGTTACTTTTATATACTAATTCTGTTTCCGGAGAACTCTACCAATGAACCGAAATCTTCCACTTGCTTTTCCTAGGACTAGGACTGAGTCTATGTTATTCTAACATTACATATTCCTAAAACTTGTTACGCCCAGGTATTCTTATGTACGATCGATTCAATATGTGACTCGTTGATATTTTTATCACAGGCCTTAACGTTTCGTCGACGTAGTGCAAAATATTGCTTATAAGAACATATAAATCATTGTTGCCTATCACTGTGCCTCGTTGAAATCTTATCAATGTCTGTCTGATTATACTTTTCAGACAGTACTTTGTTATGGATAACTACATCAAATGCTAAAACTCTGAAGGTATTAATATACAACATGAACCAAAAGCGTTCCAACGCACTTCCCTTTGGTACTACTGACGTTATGCCTACATCCATGATAACATGCTGCGTCCTCCCTACTAGTAAATTCTCAGCACAGTCACATATTCCGCACGATATGCCACCGTATATTCGTAGCGCGGTGGTGGTTGTTTTAGTACTAAGTCAAATGATCATTGTAAGTCAAGAAATACTATATCGGCCAGACTGCCATGGTGTGTAGGTTTCAGGATGTCACGTGAGAAAAGCGCTGGTTGTTTGTCAAATGATCGATATTTTCAGAACCTATAGAGGCAAAGGTGGATAAATGGGCCCCTGCTGGTATTATGGGCCCCCTACATATTTGGAAGTACAGGCCAAGAATTCTAGCGGAGAGCACATGAACTACTAAAACTAGTTGCCAAACTTCACTGTACAGTGCGCAGACGTAGTAGCTGTTATGGTTTGTGAGTAGTTGTGCAGTGAATTTTTTCGCTGTCATCAAAAGTTTGAAAGGTTAGTGTGTACTTGAATAAAACTCAAATTTCTAACATGTTATTAGTAGAACTAAGGTAAGGTACGTATTTGGCTTGCTGTTGGGATACCGTTTTACGTTAATTAACGTCGGTTGCGAACCAAACTAACCGTAGGCAAGATCGTTTTTCCCAAGATGGTGAGGATGGATATATGGGCCCCTTTTGCTGCTGGTATTATGGGCCCCGTAAAATCAATCAGATATTGCTACTCTTTATGTTTCAGATGCCTCGAACACATCTTGTACCCCCCAAAAAATCGAAACGGCAATCGTGAGACAAAGCAAATATGGCAAATGCTATTGTAGCTATTAAAGAGAAAAAAATGGGGTTGAAAAAAGCGGTTAAAGTGTACTCTGTCCCTCGTTCTACGCTCCAAAGGCTTTCCACCGGTTTTACCACAAGGACTTGAGGACGAACTCGTTAAATATCTTCTCATTATGGAATCCAAATTCTACAGCCTTACCAGAAATGATGTCAGGCGCATGGCCTACCTGCTTTGCACAAGAAATAAAAAGTTGGTGTTTCTGTCCCTGATGTTGACGACGCTGTATGTCTATTTTGTGAAGGGATTTTTTCAAAGGACACAAAAGGTGAACTTTGGGTCCAGTGTATAGCCTGTGAGATGTGGGCTCAAAACGAATGCGCTGGATGCGAAAAAGATGCTTATGTGTGTGACTATTGTAAATAGGCTAGGCGTAGGCTGTGAAAATCATCCCACCAGTAGACTAATTAACAATGTTCAGAGTGAAACTTTCTTTCATTAGACAGGAAAATTAAATAAAATTACATTTTTCAAATTTTTGTTTCTTTTTATTTCAAACTACCTTGGGGCCCATATTACCAGCACAAATTCTTGACGCAACAAAACGCAAAGTATCAAGAAAAAAATAAAATTTGGTTTTAAATATTAAAAAGTTGGCCCAAAACATGTCGTAACTATTGCAGGACATACTAGAGAAATGTTTTATGTTAATTTCAGGTGATTATACTAAAAATAAAAGGTGTTATATAAAAAAAAACAGAGTGGGGGCCCATTTATCCACCTTTACCTATACTGGTTGCCAAGGTGGTCATTTTGTTCGATTTACCGTACTATACACTTACCTGCAAAACTTATGGACCAGATAGATAATGTAACATAGCATATTAACAATTCGGTGGAAATCAACGAAAGGGCGGGAGCCTGTTGCCAAAAGTCTCCCAGTCGTGCACAGAAACCCAGGCGTCAGGGGACGCGAGGTCAGTGAGACCATAGCGCCAATTTGGTCAGACCTCGCAGCACGAACCACGTGAAAGAACGGAAAAAGATAACGTGTTCAATCATCACTGCGGTGGTGTTCTTCATTACAGCAAGCTCCGGAGACAACATCGGGAAACCGGAAGAGGGCTGCTGTGCGACGAGTGTAGCCTAGGAGTTTGGAACAATTCGCGGCATTGTTTCACGTCCATGGGGAACATTCCGACCCACTGCTTATCGATGGAGGGGAGGCCGTCGGCCACGGCCATCTACAGCAACAAATGACGACGTGAAACAGCGGCTGCAAGTGGAAACATATTTAACAGAACTGCGTGGCGCACATCTCACGCTCCAACATCTTCAATTATGCCAAAAGTATAGGGGCTGGACCAGTGAGAGGTGGTGTGACGTCCTCTACGCGGATAAAAGCAGAATTAATCTCAGTAGTGATTCTGGGTGTACCCTCAGATGGCAACTCGTAATGCGTCCAGGAACACTGTCGAACATTGTCTGTCCGCCGCTCGTGGTCTCGCGGTAGCGTTCTCGCTTCCCGAGCACGGGGTCCCGGGTTCGATTCCCGGCGGGGTCAGGGATTTTCACCTGCCTCGAGATGACTTGGTGTTTGTGTTGTCCTCACCATTTCATCATCATCCAGGAAAGTGGCGAAACTGGACTGAGCAAAGGTTGGGAAATTGTACGGGCGCTGATAACCACGCAGTTGAGCGCCCCACAAACCAAACATCATCATCATCTTCACCAACATTGTAGTTTTAGTGGCCAGGTCTTATTGAGGCATAATGTTGTATGGGCATACGCACCAAATCATTGAGCACGATATTCTAGTCAGTCTTTTCAGGGATGCATTCGACTCTGACTGCATTTATATTGGATCATGATGTGCTGCATCATCGAATAGCGCAGGTAGATGATCTCTGAGAGTTATGTTAAAGGAACGGACTGACCTGCCCGTTCCCCGACTTAAATCCCTCGAGGACATATGGGATGCTTTGGGGAGACGTATTGTAACGCGTCCACATGCACCAACGCCAACCCAGCAATTATCAACCGTGATGGTCGAGAAATGGAGTCCCCACCACAAAAACTCCTTACCCATCTGGTGGACAACATGGGAGCACGTCGAAGAATGTACTCTGCCGTCCGTGGTGATCACACACACTGTTAAGAACTACGTTCCACATCTGTAATACCCAGGGAACCGTCATAAATCGCGGTGAGTTCAATGTAATTACTGTCTTTGAGTGAAAGTCTCATTTCTTTTCGTCTCAGTGCGAAAAATTTCAGCAGTATTAGCAGGAGCTGCTGAGGGTAAAATCTGTAGAGGGAGATAGGAATTGTAAAATGTTCCACACACAATTGAGGACGCTAGTTGCAAGAGCTCCTATGTGAGGAAGAGGTTGGGGCAAGAGAGGAATGTTCGTCACGCTCAGTGTCAAACGAATCAGAAGACAAAAGACTAGCGACCAAAAAAAGGGAAAAATCTAATTTAGTTCGTGGGATTTACCACGTATTATGGTTGAAAGACGAAGGGCTAACTCATTGACTAACTCTGTATAGTATCTGAGAACGATTCCATCCATCCCTGGCGCTTTATTCGATTTTAACAATTTCAGGTGTTTCTCAATGCAACTGACACCAATATCTATTCTATCCTTCCTTGTAATCGTGTGGGAACTAAATTGGAACAATACTCCCGTTTTCTTTCCTAAAGAAACATTTTAAAACGGAATTCAGCATTTTTAAACGTTATATCTCAAATAAACGGGAGAAGGTACATAATTACGAACTAAGTAACAACCTCTAAACAAAGAGAAATTGCCTAATTGAGCTATGACAATTTTGAATAATGATTATGTAATAAACAAGAATACGCTTTTACAGATGCCAAACAACGATCTGAAGGGAGTATCGAAGACCAAAATTCGTATAAAGAATCAATTTTCTGTGAATGCATTATGAAAAAGAGACATATTGGCAGGAAATATATAGAGATCGAAGGAAACAAGGGACGACGTAACATGAAAATTATGTTAAGTTCGCTTCAGAGTAGCATGGAATGTAAACGTGGCTAATTGTCAAATCGTACGAAATAAGGGGAACACGAGTTTATAACATTCTAAAGCATAAAAATCGGTGAAAGACGTAAAATGGACAAAGAAAAGTTTTAGATATTCCTAGATTGAGATGAAGGTAACTTGTTGACGAAAGCATTTGGGTATAACATAAGCACACAAAGAAGAGATTGGTTATATTTTCGTCGAAATGAAAGTTGGTTTAGGAGTAGGGTTATAATTCAAAGTGAAAGGGTATGAATGACAAGATTCTTTGATGACCTTTCTGCCCTCGGTAAAAGGAAGAGTTGAGCAGTCAAACGAGCACATATTGTGGCTTGAGAGTATTCCGAAGAGAGACGAAATTAATTTGGATTAGCGGAAATGAGACTAGAGATAAAACTTACATCAGAACTGAGGAATTCTGCTACCTGGGAAGCAAAGTAAGGCTCGTCGGGAGAAGCAAGAACATAAACAGCAGACTAGCACATGTGAAGAGGCTATTCCTGACGAAAAGATGTCTACTAGTAGCAAACAACTGCCTTAATTAGAGGAAGAAATATCTGAGAATTGACATATGGAGCGTAGTATTGCATGGAAGTGATTCAGTGACTGTGGGGAAATCGTTAAACGAGAGGATCGTAGCTTCTGAGACGTGGTGCCATAGAAAAATGTCGAAAATTAGGTGGACTTACGATAAAGAGCAAGTTCTTTGGAGAATTGTTGAACAGAAGAACACGTGTAAGACGCTGACAAGAAGAAGGGACAGAATGATAAGACAGATGTCAAAGAATATCTCTTACGATTTCTAAGGGAGCTGCAGAGGGTAAAATCCGCAGAAGACAACAGAGACTGAACGTATTTCATAAATAATTGGGACGTTGGGTGTGAAATGAAGAAGTTGACACGAGAGAGGAATTCGTGGTAGGTTGCATGAAACTAGTCAAGAGAGATGAGCCGATTAAAAATATCGTAGCGTCTTTAATTTGCGTATTCTGAAACCAATAATTTGTCGCTGAAGTCTATTTGAACGCTAGGAATATAAAACTGGAGCCCTATAATTGTGCCGTTTAGGTATTATATTGTTGAAAAACTATTACAACTTCAGTAATTCTCTCCCGGCACTCAGAGTAGCTCCTAACTCCCTATTACAGCTTCTATCCAATGCAGTCTCATCTTCTAGGAAAAAATGTCTTCAACATCTTAAAAAAATTACATTAACGGCATATACATGGTTAGAAAAACAATAACTAACCGAAATCATAAAGTTTTTTCAGTCCATACAGACTAAAGAGATATTTCGTATTCGACTAGGAACGACACATTTACATTAGAGTGAGCAGGGCTGGCGCTATACTGATCCATAAGAGGAAAAAGCGAATTTGATACTACGTGTGTTGACAGTTTCAATTGACGTTATCGCTCTGCAGAACGCTTACAGAGCTCTTTTATCTACACAACGTAGCTCAGTGCGAAATTAACAGTGCTGTATGTAAATGTCAGAGGGAAATTACGATCGACTGTACTGCCACTCTCCTTGTTGGACGAGGAAAAATAGCACACTAGTGACCTAGTTAGGCGCTGCTATTTGAGCAGAGTTTGGTCGTAAAGAAACTACTGTACTGCCCAACGTGCTCAGTCAGCACAGGAGCGGGAACTAAGTCAGAGGGCTGTAAAGCTGTGCAATGGTTCCGCCACCACGTTGCATCTGACGTGCACAATACGTGTCTCGTACTTACAAGACATCGCCTTACGATGCGCTTCCTGTCCGCAGCGAATCACGTCGCTATTCCATGCAGCATCCGAAAACCTTTTTCTAGAAGTACGCCGTCCGATAAATAAAGATTTCTCAAATCTACTGTTAATTGTTCTTATCAGCAGTTTCTAAGTGGTTTCCGCATCAACAAAGGTATCTCAGCATCACCTATGATCAGCGGCAAGAGGATGCAGGATTAAGAAGGCAATGGAAACCACTGAACTAAAGACACATAACGTCTATACACAGGCATGTAGCCTGTAATTGAGCACGATAATCTCTCCATTTGCAAGAGATTCCGGAATATCCCCCATTTCAATATCCGAGACGGGGCTGCCAAGTGGGAGGTAACCATGAGCACAAGTGTGAATACCCAACGAAAGGGGCGTGGAATGTCAGAAACTTGAACATGGTAGGGAAGCTAGAAAATCTGAGAAGCGAAATGCAAAGGCTCAATCTAGACATAGTAGGAGTGAGTGAAGTGAAATGAAATGAAGGCAAGGATTTCTGGTCAGATGAGTATTGCGTAATAACAGCAGCAGCAGAAAATGGTATAACGGTGTAGGATTCATTACGAATAGGAAGGTAAGGCGGCGAGTATGTTACTGTGAACAGTCCAGCGATAGGATTGTCAAAAATGGTTCAAATGGCTCTGAGCACTATGGGACTCAACATCTTAGGTCATAAGTCCCCTAGAACTTAGAACTACTTAAACCTAACTAACCTAAGGACATCACACACACCCATGCCCGAGGCAGGATTCGAACCTGCGACCGTAGCAGTCCCGCGGTTCCGGACTGCAGCGCCAGAACCGCTAGACCACCGCGGCCGGCTAGGATTGTCCTTATCAGAATTGACAGCAAACCTACTTCGACAACGATAGTTCAGGTATACATTCCGACGTCGAAAGCTGAAGATGAAGAGACAGAGGAAGTATATGAGGATACTGAAAGAGCAGTGTTTGTAAAGGGAGATGAAATTTTAATAGCCTTAGGGGGTGGGGGTGGGGGGAGGGAATGCAGTTATAGGGCAGGGTTCAAAATTGTTCAAATGGCTGTGAGCACTATGCGACTTAACGTCTGAGGTCATCTGTCGCCTAGAACTTAGAACTAATTAAACAACTAATTAAACCTAACTTACCTAAGGACATCATACACATCTATGCCCGAGGCATGATTCGAACCTGCGACCGTAGCGGTCACGCGGTTCCAGACTGAAGCGCCTAGAACTGCACGGCCACACCTGCCGGCCTGTAGGGCAGGGAGTAGAAGAAAATGTTATACGAGAATATGGGCTTGGGACAAGGAATGAGAGAGGAGAAAGACTCACTGAGTTCTGTAATAAATTTCAGCTCGTAATAGCGAATACGCTGTTCAAGAGTCACAAGAGGAGGTATACTTGGAATAGACAGGGTGATGATGGAAGATTTCAGTTAGATTACATCATAGTCAGACAGAGACTCCGAAATCAGATACTAGGTTGTAAGGCGTACCCAGGAGTAGAGATAGACTCAGATCACAATGTAGTAGTGACGAAGAATAGGCTGAAGTTTAAGAGATTAGTCAAGAAGAATCAATACGCAAAGAAGTGGGATACGGAAGTACTAACGGATGAGGAGATACGCTTGAAGTTCTCTAAGGCTCTAGATACACCAATAAAGAATAGCTTAACAGGAAGTACAGTTGAAGACAAATGGACATCTCTAAAGAGGGCAGTCACACAAACTAGAAAAAAACGTAGGAATAATGAAGATAAATGGAAAGAAGCCATGGGTAATACTTCAGTTGCTCGATGAAAGAAGGACGTACATAAATGTTCAGGGGAATTCAGGAATACAGAAATATAAGTCGCTGAGGAGTGAAATAAATATTAATTGCAGGGAAGCTAAGGCAAAATGACTGCATGAAAAATATGAAGAACCGACTCAGCATATAGGAAAGACAAAACAACCTTCGGTGAAATTAGAAGCAAGGGTGGGAACACTAAGAGTGCAACGGGAAACTCACTGTTCAATGCAGAGAAGAGGGCGAATAGGTGGAAAGAGCACATTGAAGGCCTCTATGAGAGGAAAGATTTGTCTGATGTGATAGAAGAAGAAACAGGAATCGATATAGAAGAGGTAGGGAATACGATATTAGAATCAGAATTTAGGAGTGCTTTGGAGGACATAAGATCAAATAAGACAGAAGGAATAGATAACAATCCATCAGAATTTCTAAAATCATCTGGGAAAGTGGCAATAAAATGACTACTAACGTTGGTGTGTATGAGTATGACGACATACCATCTGACTTTCGGAAAAATATCATCCACACAACTCCGAAGACTGCAAGAACTGACAAGTGAAAGCCGGCCGTGGTGGCCGTGCGGTTCAAGGCGCTCCAGTCCGAAACCGCGCTGCTGCTACGGTCGCAGGTTCGAATCCTGCCTCGGGCATGGGTGTTAGTTAGGTTAGTTAGGTTTAAGTAGTTCTAAGTTCTAGCGGACTGATGACCACAGCAGTTGAGTCCCATAGTGCTCAGAGCCATTTGAACCATTTTTTTGACAAGTGAAAGAATTATCGCACAATCAGCTTAACACCTTATGCACCCAAGTTGCTTACAAGAATAATATACAGAAGAACGGAAAAGACAATTGAGGATGTGTTAGATGATGATCAGGTTGACCTTAGGAAAGATAAAGTCACCAGAGAGGCATTCCGACGTTGCGTTTGATAATGGAAGCAAGACTAAAGAAAATTCAAGATACGTTCACAGAATTTCTCGACCAGCAAAAAGCGATTCGAAAACTGAAACCTGGTAATGGGTAATATACAATATGTGCTATAACGAAGAGGAAATAATAAGAGTGGATGACCAAGAAAGTTGTGGTCGGATTAAAAACGTTGTAAGACAAGGGCGTAGTCATCCTCCTCTACTGTTGAAGCTGTACATCGGAGAGGCAATCACAGAAATAAAAGAAAGTATCAGGAGTGGAATTAAAATTCAAGGTGAAAGGAATCAATGATAAGAATTGGTTATGACATTGATATCTTGCGTGAAAATGTAGAAGTATTATATGATCTTCTAAATGGAAAACAGACTAATGAGTACAGGATATGGTTTGAGAGTAAATCGAAGAAAGACGAAAGTAATTGGAAGTAGCAGAAATGAGAACA
Source organism: Schistocerca cancellata (assembly GCF_023864275.1). Taxonomy (NCBI): domain Eukaryota; kingdom Metazoa; phylum Arthropoda; class Insecta; order Orthoptera; family Acrididae; genus Schistocerca; species Schistocerca cancellata. The sequence goes on from NC_064631.1 coordinate 125,573,739, forward strand.
GCGAGGAACTTAAGATCATGACCGATGGTCTCGAAGTAGCTGAAGTTAGGGAATCCTACTACGTAGGCAGCAAAATAACCAGTGACGGACGGAGCAAGGAGAACATCAAAAGCAGACTAGCAAGGCAAAAAGGGCATTCCTGGCCAATATCAAATATCGGGCTTGAGTAAGAAATTCCTGAGAATGTACGTCTGGAGTATAGCATTGTATGATAGTGAAACATGGACTGTGAGAAAACTGCAGCAGAGTAGAATCGAATCATTTAAGATGTGGTTCTACAGACGAATGTTGAAAATTAGGTGGACTGATGAGGTAAGGAATGAGGAGGTTCTGTGCAGAATCGGAGAGGTAGGAATATGTGGAGCCGGCCGGAGTGGCAGTGTGGGTCTAGGCGCTACATTCTGGAACCGCGAGACCGCTACGGTCGCATTTTCGATTCCTGCCTGGGGCATGGATGTGTGTGATGTCCTTAGGGTAGTTAGGTTTAAGTAGTTCTAAGTTGTAAGGGACTGATGACCTTTGAAGTTGAGTCCTACAGTGCTCAGAGCCATTTGAACCATTTTGAATATGTGGAAAATATTGACAAGGAAAATCGACAGGGTGATAGGACATCTGTCCATAGTACTAGAAGAGCTGTAGAAGACAAAACTTTAGACAGAAACTTAAATACATTCAGCAAATAAGTGAGGACAATGGTTACAAGTGTTACTCTGAGATTTACACAAGAGAGGAATTCGTGACGGGCCGCATCAAAACAGTCAGGAAACTGATGAGTCAGGTTTCAGTTTTCGAATCGCTTTTTCCTGGTCGAGAAATTCAGTGAACGTATCTTGAATTTTCTTCAGTCTTGCTTCCATTATATAATGGTCTGCCCCGTTGTATATGTATCCGTTACTGCTGGATAAAATTTTATCATCTCTTATCTGCGTAATTTCATACAAAGGTCCCCTATTGAGACTTGAGGAACTATTTCAATTTAGAAAGCGCCAGGTTAACCGCTAAGCTTATTGAAATTGTTGTTGTTGTTGTTGTGATCTTCAGTCCTGAGACTGGTTTGATGCAGCTCTCCATGCTACTCTATCCTGTGCAAGCTTCTTCATCTCCCAGTATCTACTGCAACCTACATCCTTCTGAATCTGCTTAGTGTATTCATCTCTTGGTCTCCCTCTACGATTTTTACCCTCCACACGGCCCTCCAATGCTAAATTTGTGATCCCTTGATGTCTCAAAACATGTCCTACCAACCGATCCCTTCTTCTAGTCAAGTTGTGCCACAAACTTCTCTTCTCCCCAATCCTATTCAGTACCTCCCCATCAGTTACATGATCTACCCACCTTATCTTCAGCATTCTTCTGTAGCACCACATTTCGAAAGCTTCTATTCTCTTCTTGTCCAAACTAGTTATCGTCCATGTTTCACTTCCATACATGGCTACACTCCATACAAATACTTTCAGAAACGACTTCCTGACACTTAAATCAATACTCGATGTTAACAAATTCCTCTTCTTGAGAAACGCTTTCCTTGCCATTGCCAGTCTACATTTTATATCCTCTCTACTTCGACCATCATCGGTTACTTTACTCCCTAAATAGCAAAACTCCTTTACTACTTTAAGTATCTCATTTCCTAATCTAATTCCCTCAGCATCACCCGACTTAATTTGACTACATTCCATTATCCTCGTTTTGCTTTTGTTGATGTTCATCTTATATCCTCCTTTCAAGACACTGTCCATTCCGTTCAACTGCTCTTCCAAGTCCTTTGTTGTCTCTGACAGAATTACAATGTCATCGGCGAACCTCAAAGTTTTTACTTCTTCTCCATGAATTTTAATACCTACTCCGAATTTTTCTTTTGTTTCCTTTACTGCTTGCTCAATATACAGATTGAATAACATCGGGGAGAGGATACAACCCTGTCTTACTCCTTTCCCAACCACTGCTTCCCTTTCATGCCCCTCGACTCTTATAACTGCCATCTGGTTTCTGTACAGACTGTAAATAGCCTTTCGCTCCCTGTATTTTACCCCTGCCACCTTCAGAATTTGAAAGAGAGTATTCCAGTTAACATTGTCAAAAGCTTTCTCTAAGTCTACAAATGCTAGAAACGTAGGGTTGCCTTTTCTTAATCTTTCTTCTAAGATAAGTCGTAAGGTCAGTATTGCCTCACGTGTTCCAACATTTCTACGGAATCCAAACTGATCTTCCCCGAGGTCGGCTTCTACCAGTTTTTCCATTCGTCTGTAAAGAATTCGCGTTAGTATTTTGCAGCTGTGACTTATTAAACTGATAGTTCGGTAATTTTCACATCTGTCAACACCTGCTTTCTTTGGGATTGGAATTATTATATTCTTCTTGAAGTCTGAGGGTATTTCGCCTGTCTCATACATCGTGCTCACCAGATGGTAGAGTTTTGTCATGACTGGCTCTCCCGAGGCCATCAGTAGTTCAAATGGAATGTTGTCTACTCCCGGGGCCTTGTTTCGACTCAGGTCTTTCAGTGCTCTGTCAAACTCTTCACGCAGTATCTTATCTCCCATTTCGTCTTCATCTACATCCTCTTCCATTTCCATAATATTGTCCTCAAGTACATCGCCCTTGTATAAACCGTCTATATACTCCTTCCACCTTTCTGCCTTCCCTTCTTTGCTTAGAACTGGGTTGCCATCTGAGCTCTTGATATTCATACAAGTGGTTCTCTTCTCTCCAAATGTGTCTTTAATTTTCCTGTAGGCAGTATCTAGTGAGACAAGCTTCTACATCCTTACATTTGTCCTCTAGCCATCCCTGCTTAGCCATTTTGCACTTCCTGTCGATATCATTTTTGAGACGTTTGTATTCCTTTTTGCCTGCTTCGTTTACTGCATTTTTATATTTTCTCCTTTCATCAATTAAATTCAATATTTCTTCTGTTACCCAAGGATTTCTATTAGCCCTCGTCTTTTTACCTAGTTGATCCTCTGCTGCCTTCACTACTTCATCCCTCAGAGCTACCCATTCTTCTTCTACTGTATTTCTTTCCCCAATTCCTGTCAATTGCTCCCTTATGCTCTCCCTGAAACTCTCTACAACCTCTGGTTCTTTCAGTTTATCCAGGTCCCATCTCCTTAAATTCCCACCTTTTCTTCAGTTTCAATCTGCAGTTCATAACCAATAGATTGTGGTCAGAATCCACATCTGCCCCAGGAAATGTCTTACAATTTAAAACCTGGTTCCTAAATCTCTGTCTTACCATTATATAATCTATCTGATACCTTTTAGTATCTCCAGGATTCTTCCAGGTATACAATCTTCTCTTATGATTCTTGAACCAAGTGTTGGCTATGATTAAGTTATGCTCTGTGCAAAATTCTACAAGGCGGCTTCCTCTTTCATTCCTTCCCCCCAATCCATATTCACCTACTATGTTTCCCTCTCTCCCTTTTCCTACTGACGAATTCCAGTCACCCATGACTATTAAATTTTCATCTCCCTTCACTACCTCAATAATTTCTTTTTCTCGTAATACATTTCATCTATTTGAAATTGTTAGCTTATTGAAAATGGTCGCAGGTGAATGCTGTACATTTTCCACCGAAGAGTGAAAGAGATACGATAAAACTGCAGACTGGATTTCTCCCTAGTATTAACTTAGCGAAGTATGCTAATTCTTGAGAATAAGTTCGTATTGTTAACAATCAACAGCATTAAAGAAAATATTGAGGCCAACAGCAAATTATAGGCTTCCTGAACAATGGTCACTGAGAGGTTTGGTAACTTACACCTTATGTTTGGAAGAGTTATCTCATAATATAATGTCGTATGTCATAAGTGAATTAAATAAGCAGCGGAGATTAATTTTAAAGTTGAACTATCATTTATTCAACTCTGTGTTGTAACGGTAAATAAAAGAGCGTTCAGTTTTAGAATCGGACACTGACTGTGGGCTTTTTATGACAGTTTACCATCCACCTCAACCCCAAGTGAAGTTAGAATGTTCAGTCTGACTAATCGCGTGGCCATTTCTTGTAATCAAAATGCAAATTTTAGATAAATTGTGTATTATAAACCGTAAAAATTGAGTCTTACTGTGATCGAACATCAATTTAACATCAATTTATCTTCCTCCTGTCTATTGGACTGTCCCTTCCAGGTTCTAAGCAACAGCACATTGAATGTCTCAAGAGCGAATCGTTATTGGTACAATTTGTAGAAATAAAGTCACGGGTAACATGATATTGGAGCTCAAAGAATTTTCATAATTTCCGATTTTAGCGTTACAAAGCTTGTGTTATGTAAAAAAACATTTTAAGGCAGCGACTTATTGAAGATTCATCAGAACGTGTCTTTGTTGATAGGATTTGTTGCAATATAATGTCGGTTAACAACATTTCGATGATTAAAGCTTCTTGTCACCAAGCAGAGTCTCAGCATAGCGTGGTTGGTTGAGACGATATGTTATCCAACTGATGCTGCCTATTGTAATAAAACAAAAATAAATTAAGTAGAAAATACTGAGTGAGAGAATCAACGATAAACGGGTGTCATGTGACGTCCACCCAGACAAAATGCCACGAACAATAACGGAAAAGACCGATCGTGTGTAAGTAGTAGGTTCACGTCCTCCTGTGTACAATACTTCCTTCAGCTTCGCATTTCCCAAAAGGTTAACTTTCGTATGAAATGAATACAAATAATTTCAGTGATATTTGATTTTATGTAAATATAAGTGCGATTTTTGTCAAGAGTGAGTTTGTTCAGTGTGATGAACTTCTGTAAGCTGATTGCCTTGTTCAGTGGACATATCACTTTCATTTCTCTCTTATTACACATTCACGGATATTAAAGATTTTATTTTTGTGTATCACAGACAGGAAAACATGACAAGCATTTGGTCATAAATGAAATGTGCGTTTTAACGGAGGTAACGTTGGAATTCTAAGCGCATCGCCGCGCGGAGTGGCCGCGTGGTTTCTGGCGCCATGTCACGGACTGCGAGGCCCCTCCCGCCGGGGTTACAGTCCACCCTCGGGCATGGGTGTGTCTGTTTTTTGTTCTTAGCATAAGTTAGTTTAGGTTAGTTTAAGCAGTGTGCAAGTCTAGGGACCGATGACCTCGGCAGTTTTGTCCCTTGGGAATTCACACACACTCCTTCTCTCTCTCTCTGAGCGTCCATTGCGTCAACAAACTGTATGTGCCGACGGCGCTGGCACTCGTGGCGGTGACTATCCCGTCATTAAGCCATTTCTTGAGCCAAAGATTGTATTTAATTAAAATTCTCCCAACATAGAAAAAGAAAAAAACAGAAATGTGTCTGATGGGCTGATCAGTTACCGTCTGCATAGCAGCTGATATTGAACTACTGCTGACAAGTTGAGACTTAGGGTCAGTCCTGAAGTCGAAACTGGAATTTCGCCTGTCACAAATACAGTACTACCAATGGTCCCAGTTTGTTTTATTTAAATATATATTTTAATAACATATCACGCATTTAAATAACAACACATTATGTCAAGGGATGCAAACACCCTACTAGATATTCCCGCCATTGGTGGATACATTTGTACAATTGTACACTCCGTCTTCAGGCCACGAGTGGCCTACCGGGACCATCCGACCGCCGTGTCATCCTCATTGGAGGATGCAGATAGGAGGGGCGTGGGGTCAGTACACCGCTCTCCCAGTCGTTATGATGGTATTCTTGACCGAAGCCGCTACTATTCGGTCGAGTAGCTCCTCAATTGGCATCACGAGGCTGAGTGTACCCCGAAAAACGGCAACAGCGCATGGCGGCCTGAATGGTCACCCATCCACGTGCCGACCACGCTTAACTTCGGTGATCTCACGGGAACCGGTGTATTGACTGCCCACAACTGAATTGAAACACAAGCTATAATTCATAATGAATGAGAGAAGACATGGCTTTAAAACCAGTATCTTTGTATTGAGCGCTTAATCTTCCCTACATTTTTATAACTTTATTGTTTCCCCCTCACACAGCCTCTGTCAGGTAGCGGTATCTGCACCGTGGTGTTTCAGCCGAAGATGTTCTACAACAATCTCCGACATCAGATTTACAACGACAAAGAATGTTAACCACCTTAAAAATTTTTCTACCGCTCCAAGCTTCTTGTGACTGTAGCCTCAATCGTTACGGCGGAACGTGCGCGCCACATGATCTCATTACCTTTGCGTCTGGTCTGTCTACAGATGTAGCTTTGATCAGGTGCACAACAGCCCTTGTTCTGCCAACGTACAGGTGGACCATTATCATAAGTGGGCTTGTGAGGGTTTTCCTCTGCCTGGAAATTTAATATGTCCACGTAAGAAAAGGAAATTTATATTCGATCAGTCATAAATTGTTTGTGAAAGATTACGACTGTGAGAAAAATGGGTTTCAGGAAACGATTCCTATTTTGGAGTGCATTTTTCTGTGTGTGCTATCCCATTTTTCGAAATGTTTTTGACATGTCAAGTTGTGCATTGTTCTCTTACCTTTACTGTGGTATATTAAAATGTCACAGTTTTAGGTTGACTGCCGATCTTTAAATATAGTTAGTGGTGAAATTTGGTAGATATTGTTTCGTACGGTCCATTCGTGCTGAGTTTCACTCATACATTGTGGGCGATGTTTTGTATGTGTGACGCTCAGCACAAATGAACCATAAGAAAACAGTAAGCTCACGACCTTCCAAATTTCCCCACAAACTACGTATAAAGTCGATAATCAGGTAAATATTGCCACGCTTTTATACACTGCAGTAAAGGCAACGCAACGAGCCTCACACATGAAAAACATTGCGAAGAAATGGCATAGTACACAGAGAAAAACGCACTTCGACATTGACAGGAACACTTCATGTAAAATGTTATTAAATGAAAAAACTTAGGAGAAAACTTATTTATAAACAAACTCATTGAATAGGAAATTATAGTATTAAAAATGCATAAAGAAAGTGAAACGTCACACATCTGTCACAATTAACTTAAAATAAACTAAAAGAAGCACTAATGTGTTGAAGAGATTTCAATTTGCAGTATCCGTAAGTATCTGGCAGTATAGAACGAGGTTAGTCAATTATCACTGTTGAGTGGGAGACTGTGCAGGTTAGGTTCGACCCCTAATCGGAAAGAGTACACTCCCTTCTCACGAATCGGCCGTTTCCTTTCGTAACGTAAGTTTGTGCCGGAAGCACAGTCAAGGTAGGTGACTGCAAAGGGTGTGCTTAGCGATTGCTTTCGTGCTGAATGGAGATTATGGAAAGAAAAACGTCAACCCCGGTATTGGTACATGGACAGTTACTACCGAATAGTAACAAGGAGGCCGGCGAGGTTAATGTTTTCATCAGAGGCATGGACCACCACGTACAATTCGTTGTCAGCAGACTTCGAAACAACTTCCTAACTCTAAACCGCTCCACTGTCTCTCATGGAGTCAGAATATATGATACTGTCGCAATGGATTTCTTACTCGAAAGTCACGCTTGAATGTTGTTTTTTTGTAAGAAGATGTGTCGTATAAGAAAGAGAAACGTCCTTCGGCATGTCGGAGCTTCACAGCGGCACGACTGCGTCCAATCAAAACGGCACTTTACCGTTCCTCGATATTACTGCCGACGGTGTTCGCGATCCTGCGAATTTTGTGTAGAGGAGGACTGTGACGCGAATATGAAGTGGATGGGTTCAGGAGGATTATACTTAACACCAAGTAAGATTTCAATGGTTCCCTGGACTCGTGACGATAGACGTATCGTTCGCGTAGTTGTGTAGGATCGTAGCACGAAGCCACGTACTTTGAGTCAGGAAATAAGCTTGTTCGCAGGCAGACAGAAACCCACTTCAACAGTGGGAAGATTACTGGAGCATCAGAGATTGTTAGCACGGCCACAACTTTAACGGCTTACGCGTTGCCCCTGAAATCGAGGTCACATAGCGGTGTCTCAGACTGCTCATCATTCAAACTGCAACACCACGAAGACACAATGCAGGAAGTGTGGAAATGCCTGAAAGTGTACCATATGCTTGGGTGTGCAACTGATCAGTATTTCAGCGCAACCGCACAAAGAAAGCAGGAGTAACCCCATTCGTAAGAGCGCATTTTTTTTTCTTCGACCTCCGATTGGTCGCGAAATTACAATCCTTTGAAATTTTGCGCATATGGCTCCGCAGTGTCTCTAGTATGCCTGTCTGTTGCGACACGGCACACTTTACAGTTATGACAACAGACAGAGGCCTCGAAATCAGTGTATCCCGCCAAGTGTGAAGTGGCTTCTGAGGGGCATCACCTGATTTGATACAGACTATGTAACGTAACTGACATCAGTTTCTTTCTTCATGACAATGCTCGGCTGTATACAGCAGGGGCACTGAAGGCGCTCCAGAACCATTTACGATGGGAAATCTTTGGTGACCCACCACACAACCTAGTTTTGGCTCTTTCTCTGATTTTCAAATCTTTGCTCACATGGACTACTGGCTATCACGACAGCATTTTGGCACAGTTCTCACAATGCAGAGAAGTAGCTGGAAGATGTAGCTAAATATTGCAAACGATAAATTTTCGATTTTCACTGTAGATTCAATTTCGCGATGGATCAGAGGCTAAAAAAATATTATTCAGCAAATGCTGAAGTTTACATTAATGGTTTTCTTTTTTTAATAATAGGCTATTATCTATGTCACATATAGTTCCTGAATTTTTCTCTCAGCAAACATTCCATGTGTTGAAAATTAAAAAAAACAATTTCTCCTTCGTATGTTTCCGATCCATTTCAAGCGCAAATAACTTGAATAGAGTTTTATGTCCGTGTGAAGGGAGATACGACCTAGGTGCAGATCTATAAACAAAATTTAGCACCATTTATATTCCAATATTACCGATAAATTTAATCATGAATTATTCCTACTTCACTGCGTCAATAAAATTCCGGGTGTTACGGTTTCAATTGGCAATAATGCAGTACTTCATTTATGTACTCTACTGGCCATTACAATTGCTACACCACGAAGATGACGTGCTACAGACGCGAAATTTAACCGACAGGAAGAAGATGCTGTGGTATGCAAATGAATAGCTTTTCCGAGCATTCACACAAGGTTGGCGCCGGTGGCGACACCTACAGCGTGCTGACAAGAGGAGAGTTCCAACCGATTTCTCATACACAAACAGCAGTTTACGGGCGTTAACTGGTGAAACGTTGTTGCGATGCCTCGTATAAGGAGGAGAAATGCGTACCATCACGTTTCCGACTTTGATAAAGGTCGAATTGTAGCATGTCACGATTGCGGTTTATCGTATCGCGACATTGCTGCTCGCGTTGGTCGAGATCCAATGACTGTTAGCAGAATATGGAATCGGTGGGTTCACGAGGGTAATACGGAACGTCGTGCTGGATACCAACGGCCTCGTATCACTAGCAGTCGACATGACAGGCATCTTATCCCCACGGCTGTAACGGATCGTACAGCCACGTCTCGATCCATGAGTCAACAGATGGGGACGTTTCCAAGACAACAACCATCTGTACGTACAGTTCGATGTCGTTTGCAGTAGCATGGACTATCACCTCGGAGACCGTGGCTGCAGTTACCCTTGACGCTGCGTCACATACAGCAGCGCCTGCGATGGTGTAATCAACGATGATCCTGGGTACACGAATGGCAAAAAGGCCTTTTTTCGGATGAATCCAGGATCTGTTTACAGCATCATAATGGTCGCATCCATGTTTGGCGATATCGCGGTGAACGCACATTGGAAGCGTTTATTCGTCATCGCCATACTAGCGTATCACCAAGCGTGATGGTATGGTGTGCCATTGGCTAACACGTCTCGGTCACCTCTTGTTCGCATTGACGGCACTTTCAACAGTGGACGTTACATTTCAGATGTGTTATGACCCGTGGCTCTATCCCTCATTCGATCCCTGCGAAACCCTACATTACAGCAAGGTAATGCACGACCACATGTTGCAGGTCCTGTACGGGACATTCTGGATACAGAAAATGTTCGACTGCTGCACTGGCCAGCACATTCTCCAGATCTCTCACCAACTAAAAACGTCTGGTCAATGGTGGCCGAGCAACTGGATCGTCACATTCCGCCAGTCACTACTCTTGACGAACTGTGGTATCGTGTTGAAGCTGCATGGGCAGCTGTACCCGCACATGCCATCGAAGCTCTGTTTGACTCAATGCCCAGGCGTATCAAGGCCGTTATTACGGCCAGAGGTGGTTGTTCTGGGTACTGATTTCTCAGGATCTATGCACCCAAATTGCGTGTAAATGTAATCACATGTCAGATCTAGTATTATATTTTGTCCAATGAATACCCGTTTGTCATCTGCATTTCTTCTTGGTGTAGCCATTTTAATGGCCAGTATTGTACTTTAATGTGTCTGTTTCTATGTGTAAGGAGGAGACTAATTTATTACAGCATGTGGAAACACTGTCTTAGGTTTCATGCGTCATCTTAGAATGATTCAGCGACGACAAATTCTTGTAGACTTCAGTACAACCTCCTAGCAACCTGAGATTACTGCATAGGTCACCTGCAAATGATTTTTATGGAATGAGAATATACGTAATCTTTTGTGTTCGCTATACTCGCACTAAAATTCTGAGATTGCTAAGTTCTCCTAACAGTTGTAATACAGAGTTTCCATGACTATTACTTCCACACTAATCCGCTGGCCGGCCGTTGCGGCCTTGCGGTTCTAGGCGCTTCAGTCTGGAACCGCGTGACCTCTACGGTCGCAGATTCGAATCCTGCCTCGGGCATGGATGTGTGTGCTGTCCTTAGGTTAGTTAGGTTTAAGTAGTTCTAAGTTCTAGGGGACTGATGACCACAGTTCTTAAGTCCCATAGTGCTCAGAGCCATTTGAACCATTTTTGAACCAATCCGCGCGTATCAGGTTACCACATTTTTGGATAAAATGAGTATGATGCTCTACATCCTTCATAGTCGTCAACAAGAGGGTGTGCATTAGGAGCTAGGAAGGGACATTGTCCCCTCGCTGAAACTTGGATTAAGATTTATAGAATTCTTATGCATGTCAGAAAGTTGTCTGTTCAAATGACTCTGAGCACTATGGGACTTAACATCTATGGTCATCAGTCCCCTAGAACTTAGAACTACTTAAACCTAACTAACCTAAGGACATCACACAACACCCAGTCATCACGAGGCAGAGAAAATCCCTGACCCCGCCGGGAATCGAACCCGGGAACCCGGGCATGGGAAGCGAGAACGCTACCGCACGACCACGAGATCCGGACAGAAAGTTGTCAGTGACTCGATTAAATCTCTCATACAACATTGCTAACTGCAACTGTAAACCCTACAGTTTCAGCATGCGCTGCACAACGTAGTCTCGTGGTCTTGTAGACTGCATTTCTGCTGCCATGACAAGTCTCAACTTCTACAAGACGTCTCCGAAATAAAGTGTTGAATCTTTTTATCGTACCTTCCTCGTACACCTCTTACCAAATGGTTCAAATAGCTCTGAGCACTATGGGACTTAACATCGGAGGTCATCAGTCCCCTAGACCTTAGAACTACTTAAACCTAACTAAACTAAGTACATCACACACATCCATACCCGAGGCAGGATTCGAACCTGCGACCGCAGCAGTCGAGCGGTTCCGGACTGAAGCGCCTTGAACCGCTCGGCCACCACGGCCGGCACACCTCTTACCACCTGCTGTCCTACTGCATTAATAAATCAACATTACTACTTTGTCGTTTGTCTATAGACGAAGAAAATCCGTAAGTGGCTAACGAGAATACATTCTGTTTCTAATAGATGCTCTAGAAGACAGCAGGTATCTACACCGAAACTTTATGTATGGAAATAAGTCAGTATACCCGGCGTCCCGAAAAACCGGGGAAACTTAGGGAGTTCTTTGTTCTGGGAAACTCTGGGAAATTCAGAGACATTTTCAATTTCCCTTTAAACCCCGGAAAAGGCACAGTTTCCTATTTTCTTCAATTTTCTTCAATTGCCTTCTGCTTGATTGTATGCAGTGCCGCGGTCAATCCACCGTTAGCTGCGAGCTATGCAGCCGACCGCTGCCGGTGTTTCTGCACCCCCTACCCCACATCCCCCCCCCTCTTTCCCCTCACCCAATCCCACACAACAGCCAGCCAGCCCGGACTGGCTGCTGTCGGCAGAGCAAGCTGTCCACAGCTTTATTGTTGTTTACATGGAGCGGCTTGCTCGCCTGTCGCTGCAGCCCGGCCGCGCTTCCCTCGTTTGTTATTGTGCCTTGATTTTGCGCGTTTGTGACACGATGTGACCATCAGGCAGCTGTGGGTAGCATTTAGCGTGGTTTACGTTTACATCTGTTCAAATGCGAGTATTTTATGTTTACTAACACGTTGTGATGACAAACATGTGTCCTGTTAGGGGAGTTTGTAGTTTAATTACAGTCCATTTATTTTGAGCCATGGATACGAGGGACTGATTATACATTGCTTTAGATGTGTAAAGAAAAGTAACATGCCAACAACTTTCGATCTCACTGATGTCTTGTAGACATGGCATTGTTTACAGAGTTTCAGTGGTAGGCATAAAATTGTACCATAGCCTGGGCTTTCATTGTGTGGTCGGTGGATGAGTTAATGTTGAGCCAATGTTTCCAATGGGAACATTGTGACGAAGAAACGGACTACGAGAGGGAATACGAGTTGGAGCAAAGAGCAGTAAGGATGTATTTTTGCATCATTTCTCTCCTGGCTGATTAATGTTACCCCTGCTGCTATGAGCCCGCATCTCGTGGTCGTGCGGTAGCGTTCTCGCTTCCCACGCCCGGGTTCCCGGGTTCGATTCCGGCGGGGTCAGGGATTTTCTCTGCCTCGTGATGGCTGGGTGTTGTGTGCTGTCCTTAGGTTAGTTAGGTTTAAGTAGTTCTAAGTTCTAGGCGACTTATGACCACAGCAGTTGCGTCCCATAGTGCTCAGAGCCATTTGAACCTGCTGCTATGAGTCATCTTTCGCAAGTCAAGAAAGGGGGAAGCTGTGTGGGTGGGGAAAAGCGTCCCATAGGAAAGAAATGTTGTCTGGATCACTAGATTTTTTTTGTGGCTTTCCATCTTTGTGAGCTCTTGGACATGCCTAGTTTGCTTAGGTGCGATTCTGTGTAATGCATATGGTAGCTCAGGTTTCACTTCAGATATTGCAACTGTAAATCCACCCCTCGCTGATCATGAATTTTAGTGGGTCGAAGTGCACATGTATGAAAACTTCTTT